>NC_056743.1:42076082-42101082 GCF_019279795.1 Protopterus annectens | reverse complement strand
TAGGGCATTGTAGAAATACCATGTATGCAGGGCACTGTATGAATATTATGTGTGTGTGGAGCAGTACATGAATATTATATGTGTGATTAGGGTTTTGTAGAAATTCCATGCATGCTGGGCACTGTATGAATTCTATGTGTGCAGAGTGCTATATTAATACAATGTGTTCAGGTTGTTGTATGAATACAGTGTATGCAGAGCTCTCTAAGACTACCATGACTGCATGGCATTGTATGAATACTAAGTCTGGGGGGCATAATATGAAAACAATGTCTGCAGGGCACTATACAAATGCAATATATGCAGGAACTGTATGAATACCAAATATGCACAACACTTAGAAATACCAAGTAAGAAGAGCACTGTGTGAGTAACGTGTGTAGGGCACATTATCAATATCACATGCACATCATTTTATAAATGCCATGTATGTAAGGAACTTTGGCTCTACATCATGATTATGTATACAGAGCACTATATCAATATTGTCTGTGAGGGGCTCTGTATGAATACCATGTATGCAGAGCATGGCAAGAATACTATGTTCTTCAACTTTTCCCTTAGAACTAGCTGGTTTCTCAGTAATATCACTAAAATCTGAACTCCTGTGACTTGCACTTGCTCTAGAACCTGCTGGAAAGCACCAGGAAGCCTTAAACTGATACAAACACTCAACTCTCCTTGTTAATAAGGAGAAATTAATCGTAGGCACTGAATAGCCTATAATTGCAAAGTACCTTGCAAAAGTAAGGGAAAACAGCTCTTGTACTTTACAAAAAAAGCACCTAAACAGTCATGTCCAAGGGTCAGCTTCCGGTGATTTCTCCTGTCCAACTAGTGAATCTGGCCATACTGGGTCAATGCAGCAACTGCCTCATGTACACAGACAACCCTCTCCTCCTACCATCCAATGCTACAACCTGTGAGAGATGCACTTACATAGCCAAACTAGAAACAAAGCTCTATCCAGCCAAGATTGTGCTAGACAGTCAAGAGGAGAAGGTTAACACCTGCACTACACCTCAAGCAACACATAGTCCTCCAAAACCCACACCATCAACACCCACACATAGCAACACTAAACCCACATATGCGGAGGCCCTTAACATTAACCTGCCCAAGCAACAAGGACCTCCAAAGCTGAAATGCAAACAAACACCAGTCACAACCAAGGTAACACATAGCTCACAACACCAGTGTGCCACACAACAGCCCCTAAGGCAAGACAACATACCCAACACTTTAGTCATAGGTGACTCTGTAGTCAGGCACACTGATGTCCCACTCACCAGGCTGAGCAAGGAGAAAATTACAGTCAGCTGCCTGTCGGGTGCTAGGATCTGCACATAACGAATGCACTCAAGTCACTCCACAACAAGTACAAATACGACTCTGTCATTGTCCATGTTGGCGTGAATGACTTGAGACATACCTCTCTGGACTACATGAAAAGAGACATGGAAGAGCTCTTGGATCATGTGGCCCAAGCAGGTATGACCCTAGCCCTGAGTAGCATCCTGCCTTTGCCCAGAATGATACCACAGTATAAGGACAAAATGATTGACTTCAACAATTGGCTAAGCTTCTGGTGTCATTCAAAGGCGATCCAGTATCTGTCTGCCTGGGATGACATGATCGACAAATCACGATGCTTTGCCAGAGATGGTCTACACCTGTCACCCCTGGGATTCAAGTTACTAGCTAAAGCTCTTGCCAGCCCTATAGTGCCTTTTTTAGGCAAGGTTCAAAGGACAAAACCACCACCGTAACAGATACAAAGCATGCAAAATCTGAAGGTAATGCTACTCAATGCTAGAAGTCTAAACCTCAAAATGCAGTCTCTCGAGGCACTCTTAAAAATGGAGAACATTGATATCTGTGCAATAACTGAAACCTGATTCATGACTCCAGACAGCACCTCTGCAATACCAGGCTACAACTCTTACCACACTTTTTGGCCACCAAACCAAGACCAAAACACTAAAGGTAAAGGAGTGTCCATATTCACCAAGGATATTCGCACCTCCAGGCTAGCTGCCCAACACAATGCATCTGAAATTCCCCAGGTGCAACTAACACTAGGTAAGACTGCAATCCAAATTGTAGCTTGCTACAGATCCCCACCATACCCCAAGATTCTCACTACACCTTTCTAAACATACTGGAAAATATTAAGATACAACCAAACACCTTAATACTAGGTGATTTCAACTACCCTGCCATTAACTGGGAAAACTACTTGGGTACCAACACCTTTTCCCAACAGTTCTTGGAATTCATAAATTCCACCACCCTGGATCAACTAATCCATTGCCCCACCAGGGGCACCAATATCCTAGACCTGGTAATTACCAACATGGGAGATAGATGCTCCACACCAGTGGTCACCCCCTCATTGGTCAGGTCTGACCATAAGCAAATGATCCTTGACATCCACATCCCACCCCCACCCCCCAGTAAGGAAACCTCCGTAAAAAAAGTCTCCAAAGCCAACTTCATGCTACTTATGTCAGAAGTGACAAACTTCATGGCACCCATGCAGACTGGAGCTGAAAGTTCGACTGGTGAATCCTACACTAAGGCACTGTATGAGTACATCCACTCGTGCATGAATCATGCCATCCCAAATAGAACCAAGATGCTCTCCTCCAAAAAAAAGAAGCCAATCTGGTGGTCCCCTGCCATAAACAAACTATACAATAGAAGGAAGAAACTGTTGCAGAAAAGAGGAAAATCCCAGAATGCAAAAAACTCCCTTACCAGCCTCAGTAAGAAGCTGAGATCCCTCATAAAATCCTTCAAAGCTAGTTACGAAAATAAAATTGCCAAAGATTCCAAAGATAGCCACAAGGCATTCTATAGTTATGTCAAGAATCTTAATGGCAATGCTCAGATCTACTCTGAGCTACAACAGAATGGCATTAAATATACTGATCCCAAGGATATTGCCAATATCCTGGCAGATTGATTTAGTGCCAACTTCACCCCCCTCTCACCCCCTAAAGGGTCCATCTCAATACCAAAAGATTGCCAAATTCTGGTAATCACGGCCACACAGGTAGAAACTGTACTCTCCAAAGCTAAGAATACAGAATCCATGGGACAAGATGACATCCCAAGCTGTGTACTACATGAACTACAAAATGAACTGGCACCTCACATAAGTGTCATGTTTAATCATACCCTTACCTCAGGCTTCATGCCCACTGAGTGGTGCACAGCTACGGTTATCCCACTAAAGAAGGGGGGATCCACCTTGGATCCCGGGAACTACCGCCCCATCAGTCTGACAACTCTGATCTGCAAGGGCATGGAATGCATTATCATAGAACTTATAAATGAAGACATTGGCAACCTTCAAACACTGGACCCCACCCAGTTTGGGTTCATAAAGGGTTGATCTTGTCTCCTGAACCTGACTGACTTCTTCGACTCAGTCTCCAGAGCTGTGAATGAGGGTAAGGCAGTCTATACAGCCTATCTGGACCTCGCCAAGGCCTTTGACACCATCCCCCACTCTGGAATCATAGATAAACTTACTAAGCTGGGCATAAATCCCTCCATCACTTGATGGGTTGCCAACTGGCTTACTAACAGAACCCAGACTGTAAAAGTAGCCAAATCCAAATCCAGCTCCAGACAAGTGACAAGTGGAGTACCTCAGGGTTCAGTCCTGAGGCCGCTCTTGTTTGGCATCTACTTCTCTGAAGTACAGGCCAACACTAAGGGACTCTGGCTAACAAAGTTCACAGATGACTGCAAACTGGCAGCCATTATTGAATCCCCCAAATGATGTGGACAGATGACTGCAAACTGGCAGCCATTATTGAATCCCCAAATGATGTGGATATGCTACAAAAGGGCCTTACAGAAACAGATGCTTGGTGCCAGAGCCATGGGCTCAAGCATAATGCCAAGAAATGTATAGTTATCCCCTTTGGGAAAAAAACATGTACCCATGAATTACTACATAGGTGGCAGTACACTAAACACTGAAAGTGTGATAAGAGACTTAAGGACACAGGTGTACAGTGGTCTCACCTTCAATGACCACATTGCCACAACAGTCAGGAAATACTTCTATGTGGCACACATCATCACTAAGGGCTTTTCATCCAGAAAAAAAGGAGGTCATTGTCTGACTGTACTCATCCCTCATTAGACCCATTATAGAATACAATGCCCCATTTGGTATGTAACTCACAAGTCATCTGCAACAGCTGGAAAGTTAGCAGAAATACCTCACTAAAAGAATCACAGGCCTAAAGCAGATGCCCTATGCTAACTGTTTAAAAAAACTCGAGCTATACTCAATGCATATTGTCTACTCAGAGGTGATCTCTGCTTAACATACAAGGCCATATCAAATCCTAAGCTGTTGAACATGCTCCACTTAAAGAAATCCCAATCCCTCAGAGCCACATGCTCCAGGGATCTAAACCTTGTCATCACAATGAACAAAACATGTTGGAGGAATAGGTTCCTGACCCAGAGACTCCCCATACTCTGGAATAGACTGCCCATACATGTCAAGCAGAGTGCCTCCTTGGCCCTCTTCAAACAGAACCTTGACGATTGGATGGGAGATAGGAAATTCACCCCGGGGATCCCGTCAGTCGCCCTGCTAGACAGGGGTCCAGGGAAGTAAATATTGTGGGAAGAAATATCCAGGGAATTGTTTGGCTAGGCTTGTATAGGCCCTAGGGCTGATAGCCTAGTACCAACCTATGAACCTGTGTGTGTGAGACACTGTATGAATTCTATGTGTGCAGGACACTGTATGAATACTATGCATGCAGTGTACTCTATGAATATCCTGTATACAGGGCAATGCATGAATACTGTGTGTGTGTGTGTGTGTGTGTGTGTGTGTGTGTGTGTGTGTGTGTGTGTGTGTGTGTGTGTGTGTGTGTGTGTGTGTGTGTGAGACACTGTATGAATACTATGTGAATAATATTTATGCATGACTCTGTATGAATATTATGTATGCAGGGCACTGCATCAATACAATGTATGTATGGCATTGTATCAATATCATATATGCAGGGCACAGTATCCATACAATGTATGTAGTGGAGTGTATCAATATCATATATGCAGGGCACTGTTGAACACTATGTGTGCTGGGCACTGTATGTTCAGAGCTCTTGAGAATTAAATTTGCTATAACTACCACATCAGTTACAACACACAAACTTTTCTATAATCCAGAAAATTGCTTAACACTTAACAACTTAATGCAATGCTACTCCACTAACAGAATTTTACACTCCAGAGAAAAATCACTAATCCTATAACCAGATCATCTAAGTAGATTATCTAATACTGCATGTGACTCTCTATATTCAATAGTGTAACTACATGATGGAAGCAACCACACCCCACTGCCACTGAAATCCATTCAGAATGCAAACTCATTGAAAACACAACTAGAATGTCACCTACCACATCAATTGATCCTGTGTATCTCCAGGATAAATGCCAATGTTATCTTCAGCTTTCTGTATCATCCATCCCCCTCTATTCATTCAGCATCCTATACCCTCGCAATCAGTCTTCACCAGTACCTGAATGGTTTTCTGATACTGCTCATCCCCTGCCTGTACATTTCTGATATAAACTTTAGGATAGTCAAGTTACAATCACATGACCAATCTGCATCGATACTATGTATCTAGCCAAGTGTCATCATAAAGGCACAGTAGAAATCGAATATTATCAAGTAATAGAAATCGAAATAATGACACTCTATCCTCAGCCCTCTTTATTGATCTGTCAAAAGCCTTCGACATGTTCAAACACCACCTCCTCATAAACACACTCAAAAACCTGTCATTGGATGCTCTTGCTATTTAGTGGTTCCAGTACTACTTAAATAATAGAAAACGGGATGTACTGTGGGCAAACACCTTATCTTCCCACCTCCCAGTTGCCCTAGGGGTCCCACAAGGATCCACATTGGGACCTTTACTCTTCTCCATCTTTACAAATGACCTCCATTCTGTAATCCCACAAGCCACCTGCATCCAATACGTAGAGAACTCCACACTTATATGCTCTGCCACTTCCCCATCAGAACTTTAGTCTCTAACCCAAAAGACCTTTAGCACAGTTGAAAATTGGCTTCTGCATAGATGTCTTATCTTAAACCCGAAAAAAACAAAAATTCTATTATTCACCCCCACCCGTAGAACCTCCCCACTTAACTTTACTGTAACCTCTAGTAATGGAACTATTATATCTCCTGATCCTACCGCTAAACTACTCGGGGTTCTAATTGATAATAACCTCTCTTATGAGCCTCACATCAATAACACTATAAAAACAGTTAATAAATTAGGTTCCCTCTACAGGATCAAACCCTTTCTGACTCCACTAGCCAGGATCACCATTGCCCGCACCCACCTTATCTCTACTCTGCTTTATGCCTCTCCTATCTATACCAAATTATGTAAAAGTACTTTGAACAAACTGTCTACCTCTTACAACAATATTGCCAGATTTGCTGCCGGGTCCTTCTATAGAACCCATCATTGTATCAATCTGAATCAACGAGGCTGGCTAGAATTGCCAAATCTAATACTCTTCAGTCAAGTAATAGTAGCCCATAAGATCCTGTATCAACCAGAAAACACACCTATACTCACTTCCCTAGTCACCCCCTATAATAATCTCAAAACCCTACGCTCATCTAACAAACTACTAGTAAAAATAACTAAATCTAATAACTCAGCTGGTGACACTCTGTTTTCTAATACAGTGGGTAAAACCTGGAACAGTCTCCCCAATCACCTAACCTCCCTATCCTCAGCTAACCTATTTAAAAGCAAACGTAAACCCTACCTTAAACAATACTGGCTATGTTTCTGTGCTAACCCAGATTAAATAACTAACCCTTCCCATAATACCTTGCTTCTTATCGCATTATCTTATTTAGGGCATGCGCCTATGTATATATTGTTAACTTTATTAACTATAACCAGTCTACTCTTGGACCTCATGTGTAATCTTACAGTATGAGTGTGTCCATGTACTTCTTCCCATGAATATTCACTAACATTTCGTTTTGACATTTTTTGTGTGACTTTCTAATTAATAGTGTCCTTTATACTTACTAGCATTAGTAACACTAGAACTGCTGCAGTTATTTTTTTGTTTTTTTTTCCTACTCAAATGTTAGATCACAAGACATGCGATGTGGCCTAAACCTTGTAACGTACCAATGTCTTCGTAAGTATCATTGTCTTTGTGTACTTTTTTTTTTTTTAAACTTGTGGAGCTTTTCTCCCCAGGCCTCCACTGAAAATGGACATATATCCAGTTGGACTAGCCCGGTCAACAAATGTAAAATAAAACATAAAAAAAAAAAGCAGTACTACAGGAAACAATCACACTATATTGCTTTTCAACATATAATAAAATAAAATAATATGCAATATCAAAACTTTATCTCCATAGAGCTCTCAATTTCAAGACTGGTTTTAAACAAATTTTGCCCTTTAGTCCACCATTTTATTCACCACCTATCTTTCTTCTAATAATTGTTAAGGTGTTTATAAACACAGGGTACAGGGTTTGATTCCCACCTTTGGAATGGAAATTGACCAAGTTTAAATGGCCCACAAGGGCAGGTAGCCTAGTAATTACCTATAAAGATACAGCTTGGAGGTGTTATATTTGACACGGAGGGTTGGCATAATGGTTAATATCTTAACATCACAAATACAAGGTACAGGGTTTGATTATAACCTCTGGTTATTGGTTAAATTTATAACAGACTGCAGACTGATAGCCTAGTATTTACCTATGAATAGATCTGCATCTGTTTGAAAAGTTAATTAATTATTAGTTAGCAATTAGTCTCTTCAGACTTGTATGAAAAATTATATTGTGATTGCTGCATTTTGTCTATTTAGCATATTATATAAGTCACTGGATGATTTATGTGATACTTCATTACAAATGCATTTTATATTCAGGAAAAATGGTAGATTTGCTATTTTATGATATGTCCTTTTCTGTATTTATTTTTCTTTGGAACTATTATTTCATATGTAACTGATTTGTTCCATACAGAGGTGATATTATACAGAGTTTTGTCTTAATTGGTATTACTGCCAAGTCAGCCCTGAAAAATAAATCCATTATAACCCTATGGAGGTGCCAAGTCAGCCCTGAAAAATAAATTCATTATCACTCCATAGAGATTTCCTGCACAGTTAGCACATATAAATCAAATCAAATCTGGGAATATTTCAGAGAAGAATTTTGATCTCTAATTTGACAAGAAAACAAAATGTAATGAGTACATATTTGTATTGCTTTAATATAACTGCATTATAGGACTGACCATGGTTTCCATGTGTTCCCATCATCCACATGAATTTCACATCAGCATTATAGCATTTCCCACATAGGCTATATATTCAATATTTTGTTGGACCTATATTCTATAACACTTTTAGGGGGCCTGAGCACTCATAACCTGTACTCTATAACACTTTGGGGGTGCCTGAGCACTCATAATTTAACTTATACAAGCACATTGTTTTCCGCTAGCCATGCTTATGTTGTCATACATGTGGGCATTGATTAGTTATTAAGCACTCATATTGTGCTAATAGACAGTTGATTGCAAGGCCTGCATCATATTATATGAACAAATGACACTTCTGTTAATGAAATCATTAATGACTGTGGCAGATTGCACATGCAGAGATTAAAGAAGGTAGGTGACAGATTAGATGATCTGTAAATGCATCATTTGCCTTCTGTAAGACCTAACGAGGTGGTGAGAAGATTTACGCTCACTAATGGCAAAAGCTGCTTAATCAGTCAGAGTTCTAGTTTAAAAAATCTATACCACTTTGTAGCTTTCTGAAGTAATATTCATCACTAACAGCTAAAATAATCAGCTACTAGGGTAATCAATTCATTCTGATATGTATTAGGCAGTGACAAATGTGTTCAACCAGAACAACTAATCCTGCTAAATTAGATACTCACATCAAAAAGGACTAAATATTGATTTCACATTACTAACGCTAAAAATACAGCAATAAGACTACAATAAGGTGAAGTGTTTTGTAAAGACAGATTATCGCAGCAAGTACACACACATTTAAACAATGAGATGGAGAGAGAGGACCTTCATTGTTCAGAATGTAGCAAATGTATTAAAGTTAGAATAACAGTGAATTATTCGATGTGCTGTCCGATGAAAGGAAACAGTCATCTGCTCAATTATTAAATCATCAAAGACCAAATAACCAAGGTATGATTTTTATATCTTTGTCCAAGATATGAGATGTGGGGAGTTAGCTATTATAGTATTGCATGATAGGATATATCACAATCAATACAATGTTTACCTACAACTGCTATGCTTTGATCATGAGGGGAAAACTTGTACATGAAATCCATATGCTATTGCACATGCGTACATCTGCATGGTACATGAGTTCAGTCTGCATCACAGTAGAGTCTTATTTTTTAATGAAAGTGAGCTGTACGCAGAACAAATGTGTTTATAAATGTGGTATGTACCATCACTGATGTGTATTTTACTACAGCTTCTGTCCAGCTTTCTGTAGGTAAAGCTGGATTCACAGTGGAGACAGTGACTCTGTCATCTAATCATTGCTCGTATTTTCAGCTATTAATTAGATTCTTTTGCATAATTAAAAGTGGCCTGTACCTGATGCACAAAGTAAGCCCCCCATGGTGGAATTAGCATTAGACAAGGGGACCCAACACTTAAAAGCAGTAATAGGAAAACATGGCAGATACATTATAGAATCCTTCCCTAGATTCAAAAACTATGGAAAAAGTTTCCACTTACAGTTAGATGAATTCATGCATCGACTTCCCTGAAAATCTTTGTCTGTCCTTAACAGCATCTCAGAAATAATGATTGAGACACCGTGGTTTAAAAAGGTTCATCAGTTCAGTTGTCAAGACTGCTGCTGTGTATGCTGTGTTCTGGTGCTGTTTGTGTATATGTGGTGTAGAAATATGCTTGGTTTTAGTGTATACACTGTGTGTATGTAACTAAGTATCACTAAATGTGCATTATATTACAGAATGCATAGCTGTTTGTGATAGGATGTGTGTTTGAATGTTTTTTATCACTGAGTTTGCAATCATTGCTGCTTTAGACAAAGCTCTCTCTCTACAGATATATAGACATATAGCTATATAGATATAGATACAGATATGTGCTTTTAGACAATTCAATACATATTCACATAGATACATAGACGGATTTATCAAGTAGATTTATGGCTGTTATGTTTCCTAAAAAACAGTAATTTGTATATTTGTCAACAGAACTGATGAACCTTTCTCACTCAGTTTGTCTTGCTACTGTTGGATAATTACTGTGAACAAACAGATTATATAATCAATGCTCTGTGAATCACCACAATTTAATATACATATTGTACTAACCCCGACTAGCTGCTAATTGCTCTTGTACTTTCGTTTATCCTGTATAAAAATCTTTCTTAAACTTACTTTTCTGCATTCATCCCCCATTTGAACCCCCCTCTATTTGTAATGAATTGCTTATTGTTGTTACTATAAAAATATGCTAATGCTACTATTATTTTTCTCTGAGCTAAATCTGTATCTCTGTTTTTTATTTTATTTTTTTTAATGTTTATTAATGTTTTGACTTGGAGCTTTTTTCCCCTGGGTCTCTACTGAAAATGGACATATATCCAGTTGGACCACAAATGTAAAATAAAATAAATAAATAAATAAACATTACATGTCTTATATGCATCCACAAAGGTTGTTGTTGTGTCTTTCGGCTTTTCCCGGTTAGGAGTCGCCACAGCGGAACTCCGGTCTGCTAATGATTGGCAGTAGATTTTTGCGTGCCGAGTTGCCGGCCCTGACGCACAACCTTCAATGAAGGTACACCCATTCTCACATGTCTCCACACAGAAGATGCTCTAGCTGAGAAACAAACAGGACAACGTCTTACTGTGAGGCAACAATGCTGCCTCAGCACCAGCACCGCAGTATGCATCCACAAAGGTATGACCTATTATTAAATGCTTTCTCCATGGTGGTGTCTTTCAAACATATTACACAGTGTTAGTTCTGAAGTATGTCAGGCCTTGCAAAGGTCATTTGATGCATACCCCCACCACACCAAACTACAATAATGAGAGAAAAAATATGTGCTTCAGGTCATAGATAACCTACAACCATAACCTATTAAACCTCTTAATCTACAGTGCAAGGAAAGTCACTGCAATAAACATTTGTGTACCACGCCACTAGAATGTGTCTCCCTTAGTACATCACTGATTGCTACATAACATTAAAATCATGTAAACCAGTAGCAGTATAATATCCCATGTCACCAAGGAATTATAATATCCCATGTCACCAAGGAATTAAAATATCCCATGTCACCAAGGAATTAAAATATTGCAGGTCAGCAAGGAATTATAATAGCCCATGTCACCAACGAATCATAATATCTCATGTCACCAACGAATCAAAATATCCCATGTCACTGAGGAATCATAATATCCCATGTCACCAATGAATTATAATATCCCCTGTCACCAAGGAATCATAATATCCCATGTCACCAAGGAATCATAATATCCCATGTCACCAAGAAATTATAATATCCCATGTCACCAAGGAATTGTAATATCCCATGTCACCAAGGAATTAAAATATCCCATTTCAGCAAGGAATTATAATATCCCATGTCACCAATAAATCATAATATTCCATGTCACCAATGAATCATAATATCCCATGTCACTGAGGAATCATAATATCCCATGTCACCAACGGATTTTAATATCCCATGTCACCAAGGAATTATAATATCTCATGTCACTGAGGAATTATAATATCCCCTGTCACTGAACAATTATAATATCCCATGTCACCAGTGAATTATAATATCCCATGTCACCAAAGAATTGTAAAATCCCATGTCACCAACAAATTATAATATCCTATGTCACCAAGGAAATATAATATCCCATGTCACTGAGGAATCATAATATCCCATGTCACCAAGGAACCATAATATCGCATGTCACCAAGAAATTATAATATCCCATGTCACCGAGGAATTATAATATCCCCGTCACTGAGGAATTACAATATACCATGTCACCAAGGAATTATAATATTCCATGTCACCAACGAATTATAATATCCCACGTCACCAAGGAATTATAATATCCCATGTCACTAAGGAACCATAATATCCCCTGTCACTGAGGAATTATAATATCTCATGTCACCAAGGAATTATAATATCCCATGTCACCAAGGAATTATAATATCCCATGTCACTGAGGAATTGTAATATCCCATGTCACCAAGGAATTATAATATCTCATGTCACTGAGGAACCATAATACCCCCTGTCACTGAGGAATTATAATATCCCATGTCACCAAGGAATTATAATATCCCATGTCACCAAGGAATTATAATATCCCATGTCACTGAGGAATTATAATATCCCATGTCACCGAGGAATTATAATATCCAATGTCACCAAGGAATTATAATATCCCCTGTCACTGAGGAATTATAATATCCAATGTCACCAAGGAATTATAATATGCCATGTCACCAAGGAATTATAATATCCCATGTCACTGAGGAACCCTAATATCCCCTGACACTGAGGAATTATAATATCCCATGTCACCAAAGTATTACAATATCCCATGTCACTGAGGAACCATAATATCGCCTGTCACTGAGGAATTATAATATCCCATGTCACCAAGGAATTATAATGTCCCATATCGCTAAGGAATTATAATATCCCAAGTCACTGAGGAATTATAGTATCCCATGTCACCAAGGAATTATAATATCCCCTGTCACTGAGGAATTATAATATCCCATGTCACCAAGGAATTATAATGTCCCATAATACTAAGGAATTGTAATAATCCATGTCACTGAGGAATTATAATATCCAGTGTCACAGAGGAGCTATAATATCCATTATCAGAGAGGAATTATAATATCTCATGTCACTGAGAAATAATGATATCCCACAACACTGAGGAATTATAATATCCCATGTCACTGAGGAATTCTGATATTCCATGTCATTGAGGAATTATAATATTTATTTATTTATTGACATTTGGTGACCAGCAAAGTCTGACTGGCTCGGGAACCCAAGTATTTAGTACATTACTGCACAAATACAAATATAGAAAACATTTACATCTATTAATTATCATGTGGTTTAACATATAAACCACAAATACGAAAAATACAAATAACACAGAGGATACTTCATTACAGAACAGTTCCTTTATATACAGGTGAAACACTTCTTAATTATATCCAATTAACCACAATAAATTGTGCTTTAAAGTGCCCAAAAACCTTGCCATGTTTTGATGTTATATGAATATAAATACAAATATGTATAAATATGTGTTTTCACAGCACATAAAAAACACCTACAAATTCATACATCAAAATACCACAAAAACAAAACTTTCCTAAAACACCTTTTCTCAAACACCTTTAAATAAATATTAATATTAAATATCAAAATCATTTTAATCTACCAAGTTAACCTCAAAGTTAAGGCCCCTGAGATGCAAAGTTTTAAAATTCAAAATTAATTTGCTTTCCAACTCATTCAATTTTTTTACCAACATCACCCCCTCCTCGGTGCAAAACAAGTTGTGTTAACACACTAAAAAAGAAAGAGCCATCATCACCAGCATGTATATTATTAAAATGATGGCCCAATGGACTTCTCATGTTTTTATTGTGGATGTCCCCCAAGTGTTCCATTACTCTCACTTTTATAGCCCTGTTTGTTTGCCCAATATACCACTTGATGCTGTTACAACCACACCCCACAATGCAAATTACCCCATATGAACTGAAGTTAAACCTTCCTTTACAAGTGAATTTCTGCCCATTTATATTTGAACCCAAGATGTTCCTAATTCTACCACATAATTTACAATGCCTGCAAGTGAATGATCCAACAAACTCTTGTGGTACATTGAACAGGCCCATATTCGCATATCTCCTATATGAAAATTTCACAAATCTGAGGAACAAATGTCCCACTACATCATAAAGGTAGGTTATAAAGAGTGCTGCTGGAACTATGGCCCATGGTAATAATGAGGGGGACATATTTTGTCTCTAGATATTTTATTTTTTCCGAGGTGGTGAAAAAGACAACTTTGGATTCGTAGCACATTGTGAGCAGGGATGAGGTAGTAGGACATCTGTTCCCCAGATTTGTGAACTTTTCATATGGGAGATATGTGAATTTAAAGGAATTGTTAAATATGCCCCTATCTAGTATACCACAAGAGTGTGTTGGATCATATTGTGCAAATGAAGAAGGCTGTAAAAGTGAGAGTAATGGAACACTTGGGGTACATATAACATGAGAAGTCCAGTGGGTGATCATTTTACCAATATACATGATGGTGATGATGGCTCTTAATCTAATATTACGATTTATTTAAAGGTGTTCGAGAAAAGTTGTTTGAGGAAAGTTTTCTTATTGTCCTATTAAGCTTGAGCCCATGGCTCTGGCACCAGGCATCTGTTTCTGAAAGGCCCTTTTGTATAATATCCACATAATTTGGGGATTCAGTAATGGCTCCCATTTTGCAGTCATCTGTGAACTTTGTTAGCCAGAGTCCCTTAGTGTTGGCCTGTACTTCAGAGAAGTAGATGCCAAACAAGAGTGGTTCCAGGACTGAACCCTGAGGTACTCCACTTGTCACTTGTGTGGAGCTGGATTTGGAGTTGGCTACTTTTACAGTCTGAGTTCTGTCAGTAAGCCAGTTGGCAACCCATCGAGTGACATAGGGATTTATGCCCAGCTTAGTAAGTTTATCTATGATTCTAGAGTGGGGGATGGTGTTGAAGGCCTTGTCGAGGTCCAGATAGGCTGTGTGAACCGCCTTACCCTTGTCCACAGCTCTGGAGACTGATTCGAAGAAGTCAATCAGATTCAGGAGACAATATCGGCCCTTCATAAACCCAAACTGGGTGGAGTCCAGTATTTGAAGGTTGCCAAATGTCTTTGTTTATAAGTTCCATGATAATGCGCTCCATGCCCTTGCAGATCAGGCTTGCTAGACTGATGGGACGGTAGTTCCCGGAATCCAATGCGGATCCTCCCTTGTGGAGCAGGATAACTGTAGCTGTACGCCACTCAGTGGGACATTTAAAATTGTTTCACACTACCATCTCTTCTTCCACTATCAGCCAGATTAATCCGTACTGATGTATAGCTTTTAACAGTAGAATGACTAAGCTTAGAAACCCATACTTACCCATCTTTTACTACACAATAACCACTAGTCATGTCCCTGTAAAATTTATCTGTATGATTTTTTTATACTGCTGTGCTGCACTTTAATAAGTGCTGATATGTACTAACTAATTACCATTCATGTTAACCTACTCTTGTATATATCTACTTACATTTGTATATACTGTATGTATCAATGTATCTTTTGTATGTTTGTATTAAATGTGGAGCTTTTCTCCCTGGGTCTCCACTGAAAAAGGGTTCTGTCCAGCTGGACCAACCTGGTCAATAAATGTCAAATAAATAAAATAAATAAATAAATATAATATCACAATATGGCAAGGTTGTAGGCACTTTAAAACACACTTAAATGTGGTTAATTGGATATAATTAAAAAGGGGTTCACCTGTATATAAAGGAACTGTTCTGTAATGAAGTATCCTCTGAAGGTGAAAGGCCATGGTAGCAGTAATGGTTATACTCAATAAACCTCTTTGAACTGGTGCGTTGAGGTTTCTGTGTTATTCGGGCTTAACATACAAGAAAGAATTCAGCATGTTCTACCTTATACAGTATTTTACAGGAAAATAATCAGAATAGTTTTGTCTAGAAATTACAGAACAGAAGGTCTAGCATGTGTAGGATATGTAAGTATAGGATTTAGGGAGAAATTAGGAGTAGTGATGAGGTAAGTGAAAGACTCCAGAGAAGGAATGAGATTGAGCAGCAAGGTGGTATGAGACTTGCTGGGGAAAGATCATACTCAGATTCATTGGATCAATCCAGAGTATAATAGAGTATTTGCGGTGTCTATGTATATATGTATATATATATATATATATATATATATATATATATATATATATATATATATATATATATATATATATATATATATATATATATATATATATATATATATATATATATATGGAAGAAGGGGGTATGATGAAAGGGTAGCAGAAGTTTGGTTATAGTTCAGAAAAGATGTTAGAGGTGTAAAGATGGACAAGAGCAAAGATGCCAAGTTGAAGTTTAAATGACAGATGTGAAGGGGGGTGGAGCTCCAAGTTGTAGTTTGAATATTTGATTGGAGTTCTGCAGAAGAGCAGGTTAAAGAAGAGTTGCCAGGTGATAGTTTAAATGACAGATGTGAAGGGGCGGAGCTCCAAGTTGTAGTTTGAATATTTGATTGGAGTTCTGCAGAAGAGCAGGTTAAAGAAGAGTTGCCAGGTGATAGTTTAAATGACAGATGTGAAGGGGGCAGAGCTCCAAGTTGTAGTTTGAATATTTGATTGGAGTTCTTGAGAAGAGCAGGTTATAGAAGAGTTACCAGATGATAGTTTAAATGACAGATGTGAAGGAGGGTGGAGCTCCAAGTTGTAGTTTGAATATTTGATTGGAGTTCTGCAGAAGAGCAGGTTAAAGAAGAGTTGCCAGGTAATAGTTTAAATGACAGATGTGAAGGGGCGGAGCTCCAAGTTGTAGTTTGAATATTTGATTGGAGTTCTGGAGAAGAGCAGGTTAAAGAAGAGTTGCCAGGTGATAGTTTAAATGACAGATGTGAAGGGGCGGAGCTCCAAGTTGTAGTTTGAATATTTGATTGGAGTTCTGGAGAAGAGCAGGTTAAAGAAGAGTTGCCAGATGATAGTTTAAATGACAGATGTGAAGGGGGTGGAGCTCCAAGTTGTAGTTTGAATATTTGATTGGAGATCTGGAGAAGAGCAGGTTAAAGAAGAGTTGCCAGGTGATAGTTTAAATGACAGATGTGAAGGGGAGCGGAGCTCCAAGTTGTAGTTTGAATATTTGATTGGAGTTCTGCAGAAGAGCAGGTTAAACAACAGTTGCCAGGTGATAGTTTAAATGACAGATGTGAAGGGGGGTGGAGCTCCAAGTTGCAGTTTGAATATTTTATTGGAGTTCTGAAGGAGAGCAGGTTAAAGAATAGTTGCCAGGTGATAGTTTACATGACAGATGTGAAGGGGGGCAGAGCTCGAAGTTGTAGTTTGAATATTTGATTGGAGTTCTGCAGAAGAGCAGGTTAAAGAAGAGTTGCCAGGTGATAGTTTAAATGACAGATGTGAAGGGGCGGAGCTCCATGTTGTAGTTTGAATATTTGATTGGAGTTCTGGAGAAGAGCAGGTTAAAGAAGAGTTGCCAGGTGATAGTTTAAATGACAGATGTGAAGGGGGGCAGAGCTCCAAGTTGTAGTTTGAATATTTGATTGGAGTTCTGGAGAAGAGCAGGTTAAAGAAGAGTTGCCAGGTGATAGTTTAAATGACAGATGTGAAGGGGGCGGAGCTCCAAGTTGTAGTTTGAATATTTGATTGGAGTTCTGGAGAAGAGCAGGTTAAAGAAGAGTTGCCAGGTGATAGTTTAAATGACAGATGTTAAGGGGAACGGAGCTCCAAGTTGTAGTTTGAATATTTGATTGGAGTTCTGGAGAAGAGCAGGTTAAAGAAGAGTTGCCAGGTGATAGTTTAAATGACAGATGTGAAGGGGTGGAGCTCCAAGTTGTAGTTTGAATATTTGATTGGAGTTCTGGAGAAGAGCAGGTTAAAGAAGAGTTGCCAGGTGATAGTTTAAATGACAGATGTGAAGGGGCAGAGCTCCAAGTTGTAGTTTGAATATTTGATTGGAGTTCTGCAGAAGAGCAGGTTAAAGAAGAGTTGCCAGGTGATAGTTTAAATGACAGATGTGAAGGGGGTGGAGCTCCAAGTTGTAGTTTGAATATTTGATTGGAGTTCTGCAGAAGAGCAGGTTAAAGAAGAGTTGCCAGGTGATAGTTTAAATGACAGATGTGAAGGGGTGGAGCTCCAAGTTGTAGTTTGAATATTTGATTGGAGTTCTGGAGAAGAGCAGGTTAAAGAAGAGTTGCCAGGTGATAGTTTAAATGACAGATGTGAAGGGGGGCAGAGCTCCAAGTTGTAGTTTGAATATTTGATTGGAGTTCTGGAGAAGAGCAGGTTAAAGAAGAGTTGCCAGGTGATAGTTTAAATGACAGATGTGAAGGGGGGGTGGAGCTCCAAGTTGTAGTTTGAATATTTGATTGGAGTTCTGGAGAAGAGCAGGTTAAAGAAGAGTTGCCAGGTGATAGTTTAAATGACAGATGTGAAGGGGGTGGAGCTCCAAGTTGTAGTTTGAATATTTGATTGGAGTTCTGCAGAAGAGCAGGTTAAAGAAGAGTTGCCAGATGATAGTTTAAATGACAGATGTGAAGGGGGCAGATCTCCAAGTTGTAGTTTGAATATTTGATTGGAGATCTGGAGAAGAGCAGGTTAAAGAAGAGTTGCCAGGTGATAGTTTAAATGACAGATGTGAAGGGGGTGGAGCTCCAAGTTGTAGTTTGAATATTTGATTGGAGTTCTGGAGAAGAGCAGGTTGCAAGTTGATAGTTGATATTTAAATGACAGATGTGAAGGGGTGGAGCTCCAAGTTGTAGTTTGAATATTTGATTGGAGTTCTGGAGAAGAGCAGGTTAAAGAAGAGTTGCCAGGTGATAGTTTAAATGACAGATGTGAAGGGGCGGAGCTCCAAGTTGTAGTTTGAATATTTGATTGGAGTTCTGGAGAAGAGCAGGTTAAAGAAGAGTTGCCAGGTGATAGTTTAAATGACAGATGTGAAGAGGTGGAGCTCCAAGTTGTAGTTTGAATATTTGATTGGAGTTCTGGAGAAGAGCAGGTTAAAGAAGAGTTGCCAGGTGATAGTTTAAATGACAGATGTGAAGGGGGCGGAGCTCCAAGTTGTAGTTTGAATATTTGATTGGAGTTCTGGAGAAGAGCAGGTTAAAGAAGAGTTGCCAGGTGATAGTTTAAATGACAGATGTGAAGAGGTGGAGCTCCAAGTTGTAGTTTGAATATTTGATTGGAGTTCTGGAGAAGAGCAGGTTAAAGAAGAGTTGCCAGGTGATAGTTTAAATGACAGATGTGAAGGGGAGGTGGAGCTCCAAGTTGTAGTTTGAATATTTGATTGGAGTTCTGGAGAAGAGCAGGTTAAAGAAGAGTTGCCAGGTGATAGTTTAAATGACAGATGTGAAGGGGCAGAGCTCCAAGTTGTAGTTTGAATATTTGATTGGAGTTCTGGAGAAGAGCAGGTTAAAGAAGAGTTGCCAGGTGATAGTTTAAATGACAGATGTGAAGGGGCGGAGCTCCAAGTTGTAGTTTGAATATTTGATTGGAGTTCTGGAGAAGAGCAGGTTAAAGAAGAGTTGCCAGGTGATAGTTTAAATGACAGATGTGAAGGGGGGGGAGTTCCAAGTTGTAGTTTGAATATTTGATTGGAGTTCTGCAGAAGACAAGGTTAAAGAAGAGTTGTCAGATGATAGTTTAAATGACAGATGTGAAGGGGCGGAGCTCCAAGTTGTAGTTTGAATATTTGATTGGAGTTCTGGAGAAGAGCAGGTTAAAGAAGAGTTGCCAGGTGATAGTTTAAATGACAGATGTGAAGGGGGCAGATCTCCAAGTTGTAGTTTGAATATTTGATTGGAGATCTGGAGAAGAGCAGGTTAAAGAAGAGTTGCCAGGTGATAGTTTAAATGACAGATGTTAAGGGGAGCGGAGCTCCAAGTTGTAGTTTGAATATTTGATTGGAGTTCTGCAGAAGAGCAGGTTAAACAACAGTTGCCAGGTGATAGTTTAAATGACAGATGTGAAGGGGGGTGGAGCTCCAAGTTGCAGTTTGAATATTTTATTGGAGTTCTGCAGAAGAGCAGGTTAAAGAAGAGTTGCCAGGTGATAGTTTAAATGACAGATGTGAAGGGGGGGCAGAGCTCCAAGTTGTAGTTTGAATATTTGATTGGAGTTCTGCAGAAGAGCAGGTTAAAGAAGAGTTGCCAGGTGATAGTTTAAATGACAGATGTGAAGGGGCGGAGCTCCAAGTTGTAGTTTGAATATTTGATTGGAGTTCTGGAGAAGAGCAGGTTAAAGAAGAGTTGCCAGGTGATAGTTTAAATGACAGATGTGAAGGGGCAGAGCTCCAAGTTGTAGTTTGAATATTTGATTGGAGTTCTGGAGAAGAGCAGGTTAAAGAAGAGTTGCCAGGTGATAGTTTAAATGACAGATGTGAAGAGGCAGAGCTCCAAGTTGTAGTTTGAATATTTGATTGGAGTTCTGCAGAAGAGCAGGTTAAAGAAGAGTTGCCAGGTGATAGTTTAAATGACAGATGTGAAGGGGTGGAGCTCCAAGTTGTAGTTTGAATATTTGATTGGAGTTCTGGAGAAGAGCAGGTTAAAGAAGAGTTGCCAGGTGATAGTTTAAATGACAGATGTGAAGGGGGCGGAGCTCCAAGTTGTAGTTTGAATATTTGATTGGAGTTCTGGAGAAGAGCAGGTTAAAGAAGAGTTGCCAGGTGATAGTTTAAATGACAGATGTGAAGGGGTGGAGCTCCAAGTTGTAGTTTGAATATTTGATTGGAGTTCTGGAGAAGAGCAGGTTAAAGAAGAGTTGCCAGGTGATAGTTTAAATGACAGATGTGAAGGGGGTGGAGCTCCAAGTTGTAGTTTGAATATTTGATTGGAGTTCTGGAGAAGAGCAGGTTAAAGAAGAGTTGCCAGGTGATAGTTTAAATGACAGATGTGAAGGGGGCGGAGCTCCAAGTTGTAGTTTGAATATTTGATTGGAGTTCTGGAGAAGAGCAGGTTAAAGAAGAGTTGCCAGATGATAGTTTAAATGACAGATGTGAAGGGGGCGGATCTCCAAGTTGTAGTTTGAATATTTGATTGGAGATCTGGAGAAGAGCAGGTTAAAGAAGAGTTGCCAGGTGATAGTTTAAATGACAGATGTTAAGGGGAGCGGAGCTCCAAGTTGTAGTTTGAATATTTGATTGGAGTTCTGCAGAAGAGCAGGTTAAAGAAGAGTTGCCAGGTGATAGTTTAAATGACAGATGTGAAGGGGGTGGAGCTCCAAGTTGTAGTTTGAATATTTGATTGGAGTTCTGGAGAAGAGCAGGTTAAAGAAGAGTTGCCAGGTGATAGTTTAAATGACAGATGTGAAGGGGGGCAGAGCTCCAAGTTGTAGTTTGAATATTTGATTGGAGTTCTGCAGAAGAGCAGGTTAAAGAAGAGTTGCCAGGTGATAGTTTAAATGACAGATGTGAAGGGGGCGGAGCTCCAAGTTGTAGTTTGAATATTTGATTGGAGTTCTGGAGAAGAGCAGGTTAAAGAAGAGTTGCCAGGTGATAGTTTAAATGACAGATGTGAAGGGGCAGAGCTCCAAGTTGTAGTTTGAATATTTGATTGGAGTTCTGGAGAAGAGCAGGTTAAAGAAGAGTTGCCAGGTGATAGTTTAAATGACAGATGTGAAGTGGGCAGAGCTCCAAGTTGTAGTTTGAATATTTGATTGGAGTTCTGCAGAAGAGCAGGTTAAAGAAGAGTTGCCAGGTGATAGTTTAAATGACAGATGTGAAGGGGTGGAGCTCCAAGTTGTAGTTTGAATATTTGATTGGAGTTCTGGAGAAGAGCAGGTTAAAGAAGAGTTGCCAGGTGATAGTTTAAATGACAGATGTGAAGGGGGCGGAGCTCCAAGTTGTAGTTTGAATATTTGATTGGAGTTCTGGAGAAGAGCAGGTTAAAGAAGAGTTGGAAGGTGATAGTTTAAATGACAGATGTGAAGGGGTGGAGCTCCAAGTTGTAGTTTGAATATTTGATTGGAGTTCTGGAGAAGAGCAGGTTAAAGAAGAGTTGCCAGGTGATAGTTTAAATGACAGATGTGAAGGGGTGGAGCTCCAAGTTGTAGTTTGAATATTTGATTGGAGTTCTGGAGAAGAGCAGGTTAAAGAAGAGTTGCCAGGTGATAGTTTAAATGACAGATGTGAAGGGGGGCAGAGCTCCAAGTTGTAGTTTGAATATTTGATTGGAGTTCTGGAGAAGAGCAGGTTAAAGAAGAGTTGCCAGGTGATAGTTTAAATGACAGATGTGAAGGGGGTGGAGCTCCAAGTTGTAGTTTGAATATTTGATTGGAGTTCTGGAGAAGAGCAGGTTAAAGAAGAGTTGCCAGGTGAAAGTTTAAATGACAGATGTGAAGGGGGCGGAGCTCCAAGTTGTAGTTTGAATATTTGATTGGAGTTCTGCAGAAGAGCAGGTTAAACAACAGTTGCCAGGTGATAGTTTAAATGACAGATGTGAAGGGGTGGAGCTCCAAGTTGTAGTTTGAATATTTGATTGGAGTTCTGGAGAAGAGCAGGTTAAAGAATAGTTGCCAGGTGATAGTTTACATGACAGATGTGAAGGGTGGGCAGAGCTCGAAGTTGTAGTTTGAATATTTGATTGGAGTTCTGGAGAAGAGCAGGTTAAAGAAGAGTTGCCAGGTGATAGTTTAAATGACAGATGTGAAGGGGGGCAGAGCTCCAAGTTGTAGTTTGAATATTTGATTGGAGTTCTGGAGAAGAGCAGGTTAAAGAAGAGTTGCAAGGTGATAGTTTAAATGACAGATGTGAAGGGGTGGCAGAGCTCCAAGTTGTAGTTTGAATATTTGATTGGAGTTCTGCAGAAGAGCAGGTTAAAGAAGAGTTGCCAGGTGATAGTTTAAATGACAGATGTGAAGGGGGGGAGCTCCAAGTTGTAGTTTGAATATTTGATTGGAGTTCTGGAGAAGAGCAGGTTAAAGAAGAGTTGCCAGGTGATAGTTTAAATGACAGATGTGAAGGGGCAGATCTCCAAGTTGTAGTTTGAATATTTGATTGGAGTTCTGCAGAAGAGCAGGTTAAACAACAGTTGCCAGGTGATAGTTTAAATGACAGATGTGAAGGGGTGGAGCTCCAAGTTGTAGTTTGAATATTTGATTGGAGTTCTGCAGAAGAGCAGGTTAAAGAAGAGTTGCCAGGTGATAGTTTAAATGACAGATGTGAAGGGGTGGCGGAGCTGCAAGTTGTAGTTTGAATATTTGATTGGAGTTCCGGAGAAGAGCAGGTTAAAGAAGAGTTGCCAGGTGATAGTTTAAATGACAGATGTGAAGGGGGGGAGCTCAAGTTGTAGTTTGAATATTTGATTGGAGTTCTGCAGAAGAGCAGGTTAAAGAAGAGTTGCCAGGTGATAGTTTAAATGACAGATGTGAAGGGGGCGGAGCTCCAAGTTGTAGTTTGAATATTTGATTGGAGTTCTGCAGAAGAGCAGGTTAAAGAAGAGTTGCCAGGTGATAGTTTAAATGACAGATGTGAAGGGGGGTGGAGCTCCAAGTTGTAGTTTGAATATTTGATTGGAGTTCTGGAGAAGAGCAGGTTAAAGAAGAGTTGCCAGGTGATAGTTTAAATGACAGATGTGAAGGGGCAGAGCTCCAAGTTGTAGTTTGAATATTTGATTGGAGTTCTGGAGAAGAGCAGGTTAAAGAAGAGTTGCCAGGTGATAGTTTAAATGACAGATGTGAAGGGGGTGGAGCTCCAAGTTGTAGTTTGAATATTTGATTGGAGTTCTGGAGAAGAGCAGGTTAAAGAAGAGTTGCCAGGTGATAGTTTAAATGACAGATGTGAAGGGGGGCAGAGCTCCAAGTTGTAGTTTGAATATTTGATTGGAGTTCTGCAGAAGAGCAGGTTAAAGAAGAGTTGCCAGGTGATAGTTTAAATGACAGATGTGAAGGGGAGGCGGAGCTCCAAGTTGTAGTTTGAATATTTGATTGGTGTTCTGGAGAAGAGCAGGTTAAAAAAGAGTTGCCAGGTGCTAGTTTAAATGACAGATGTGAAGGGGGGCAGAGCTCCAAGTTGTAGTTTGAATATTTGATTGGAGTTCTGGAGAAGAGCAGGTTAAAGAAGAGTTGCCAGGTGATAGTTTAAATGGCAGATGTGAAGGGGGGCAGAGTTCCAAGTTGTAGTTTGAATATTTGATTGGAGTTCTGCAGAAGACGAGGTTAAAGAAGAGTTGTCAGATGATAGTTTAAATGACAGATGTGAAGGGGGCGGATCTCCAAGTTGTAGTTTGAATATTTGATTGGAGATCTGGAGAAGAGCAGGTTAAAGAAGAGTTGCCAGGTGATAGTTTAAATGACAGATGTGAAGGGGTGGAGCTCCAAGTTGTAGTTTGAATATTTGATTGGAGTTCTGGAGAAGAGCAGGTTAAAGAAGAGTTGCCAGGTGATAGTTTAAATGACAGATGTGAAGGGGGGTGGAGCTCCAAGTTGTAGTTTGAATATTTTATTGGAGTTCTTGAGAAGAGCAGGTTAAAGAAGAGTTGCCAGGTGATAGTTTAAATGACAGATGTGAAGGGGCAGAGCTCCAAGTTGTAGTTTGAATATTTGATTGGAGTTCTGGAGAAGAGCAGGTTAAAGAAGAGTTGCCAGGTGATAGTTTAAATGACAGATGTGAAGGGGGTGGAGCTCCAAGTTGTAGTTTGAATATTTGATTGGAGTTCTGGAGAAGAGCAGGTTAAAGAAGAGTTGCCAGGTGATAGTTTAAATGACAGATGTGAAGGGGAGGTGGAGCTCCAAGTTGTAGTTTGAATATTTGATTGGAGTTCTGGAGAAGAGCAGGTTAAAGAAGAGTTGCCAGGTGATAGTTTAAATGACAGATGTGAAGGGGGGCAGAGCTCCAAGTTGTAGTTTGAATATTTGATTGGAGTTCTGGAGAAGAGCAGGTTAAAGAAGAGTTGCCAGGTGATAGTTTAAATGACAGATGTGAAGGGGTGGAGCTCCAAGTTGTAGTTTGAATATTTGATTGGAGTTCTGGAGAAGAGCATGTTAAAGAAGAGTTCCCAGGTTATAATTTAAA
>NC_056743.1:42022964-42075582 GCF_019279795.1 Protopterus annectens | reverse complement strand
GGGCCCGGGAAGGCTTTCCCAATTTGGGGGGGCGGGGGGGGTTTTGAATATTTTAAAAAAATTGGGGGGGGAAATTTTTTTTTTTTTTCTGGAGAAGAGAGGTTAAAAAAAAGGGGGGAATTTTTTGCCAGGTGGGAAATAGTTTTTAAAAATTAAAAAAACCGGGGATTTTTTGAAGGGGGGGGGGGGGGGGGGGGGGGGGGGGGGGGGGGGGGGACAGAAGTGATGGGGGGGCAGAGATCGAAGTTGTAGTTTGAATATTTGATTTGAGTTCTGCAGAAGAGTAGGTTAAAGAAGAGCTGCCAGGTAATAGTTTAAATGACAGATGTGAAGGGGCGGAGCTCCATGTTGTAGTTTGAATATTTGATTGGAGTTCTGGAGAAGAGCAGGTTAAAGAAGAGTTGCCAGGTGATAGTTTAAATGACAGATGTGAAGGGGCGGAGCTCCAAGTTGTAGTTTGAATATTTGATTGGAGTTCTGGAGAAGAGCAGGTTAAAGAAGAGTTGCCAGGTGATAGTTTAAATGACAGATGTGAAGGGGCGGAGCTCCAAGTTGTAGTTTGAATATTTGATTGGAGTTCTGGAGAAGAGCAGGTTAAAGAAGAGTTGCCAGGTGATAGTTTAAATGACAGATGTGAAGGGGCGGAGCTCCAAGTTGTAGTTTGAATATTTGATTGGAGTTCTGAAGGAGAGCAGGTTAAAGAAGAGTTGCCAGGTGATAGTTTAAATGACAGATGTGAAGGGGCGGAGCTCCAAGTTGTAGTTTGAATATTTGATTGGAGTTCTGGAGAAGAGCAGGTTAAAGAAGAGTTGCCAGGTGATAGTTTAAATGACAGATGTGAAGGGGGTGGAGCTCCAAGTTGTAGTTTGAATATTTGATTGGAGTTCTGGAGAAGAGCAGGTTAAAGAAGAGTTGCCAGGTGATAGTTTAAATGACAGATGTGAAGGGGAGGAGCTCCAAGTTGTAGTTTGAATATTTGATTGGAGTTCTTGAGAAGAGCAGGTTAAAGAAGAGTTACCAGGTGATAGTTTAAATGACAGATGTGAAGTGGGCGGAGCTCCAAGTTGTAGTTTGAATATTTGATTGGAGTTCTGGAGAAGAGCAGGTTAAAGAAGAGTTGCCAGGTGATAGTTTAAATGACAGATGTGAAGGGGCAGAGCTCCAAGTTGTAGTTTGAATATTTGATTGGAGTTCTGGAGAAGAGCAGGTTAAAGAAGAGTTGCCAGGTGATAGTTTAAATGACAGATGTGAAGGGGGTGGAGCTCCAAGTTGTAGTTTGAATATTTGATTGGAGTTCTGGAGAAGAGCAGGTTAAAGAAGAGTTGCCAGGTGATAGTTTAAATGACAGATGTGAAGGGGTGGAGCTCCAAGTTGTAGTTTGAATATTTGATTGGAGTTCTGGAGAAGAGCAGGTTAAAGAAGAGTTGCCAGGTGATAGTTTAAATGAACGATGTGAAGGGGGGTGGAGTTACAAGTTGCAGTCTGAATATTTGATTGGAGTTCGGCAGAAGAGCAGGTTAAAGAAGAGCTGCCAGGTGATACCTAAAATGACAGATGTGAAGGGGCGGAGCTCCAAGTTGTAGTTTGAATATTTGATTGGAGTTCTGGAGAAGAGCAGGTTAAAGAAGAGTTGCCAGGTGATATTATAAATGACAGATCTGAGGGGGGCAGAGCTCCAAGTTGTAGTTTGAATATTTGGAGTTCTGGAGAAGAGCAGGTTAAAGAAGAGTTGCCAGATGATAGTTTAAATGACAGATGTGAAGGGGGAGGTGGAGCTCCAAGTTGTAGTTTGAATATTTGATTGGAGATCTGGAGAAGAGCAGGTTAAAGAAGAGTTGCCAGGTGATAGTTTAAATGACAGATGTGAAGGGGAGCAGAGCTCCAAGTTGTAGTTTGAATATTTGATTGGAGTTCTGCAGAAGAGCAGGTTAAACAACAGTTGCCAGGTGATAGTTTAAATGACAGATGTGAAGGGGGTGGAGCTCCAAGTTGTAGTTTGAATATTTGATTGGAGTTCTGGAGAAGAGCAGGTTAAAGAAGAGTTGCCAGGTGATAGTTTAAATGACAGATGTGAAGGGGGCAGAGCTCCAAGTTGTAGTTTGAATATTTGATTGGAGTTCTGCAGAAGAGCAGGTTAAAGAAGAGTTGCCAGGTGATAGTTTAAATGACAGATGTGAAGGGGCGGAGCTCCAAGTTGTAGTTTGAATATTTGATTGGAGTTCTGGAGAAGAGCAGGTTAAAGAAGAGTTGCCAGGTGATAGTTTAAATGACAGATGTGAAGGGGGCAGAGCTCCAAGTTGTAGTTTGAATATTTGATTGGAGTTCTGGAGAAGAGCAGGTTAAAGAAGAGTTGCCAGGTGATAGTTTAAATGACAGATGTGAAGGGGGCAGAGCTCCAAGTTGTAGTTTGAATATTTGATTGGAGTTCTGGAGAAGAGCAGGTTAAAGAAGAGTTGCCAGGTGATAGTTTAAATGACAGATGTGAAGGGGGGTGGAGCTCCAAGTTGTAGTTTGAATATTTGATTGGAGTTCTGCAGAAGAGCAGGTTAAAGAAGAGTTGCCAGGTGATAGTTTAAATGACAGATGTGAAGGGGTGGAGCTCCAAGTTGTAGTTTGAATATTTGATTGGAGTTCTGCAGAAGAGCAGGTTAAAGAAGAGTTGCCAGGTGATAGTTTAAATGACAGATGTGAAGGGGGGGCAGAGCTCCAAGTTGTAGTTTGAATATTTGATTGGGTTCTGCAGAAGAGCAGGTTAAAGAAGAGTTGCCAGGTGATAGTTTAAATGACAGATGTGAAGGGGGTGGAGCTCCAAGTTGTAGTTTGAATATTTGATTGGAGTTCTGCAGAAGAGCAGGTTAAAGAAGAGTTGCCAGGTGATAGTTTAAATGACAGATGTGAAGTAGGGCGGAGCTCCAAGTTGTAGTTTGAATATTTAATTGGAGTTCTGCAGAAGAGCAGGTTAAAGAAGAGTTGCCAGGTGATAGCTTAAATGACAGCTGTGAAGGGAGGTGGAGCTCCAAGTTGTAGTTTGAATATTTGATTGGAGTTCTGGAGAAGAGCAGGTTAAAGAAGAGTTGCCAGGTGATAGTTTAAATGACAGATGTGAAGGGGGCAGAGCTCCAAGTTGTAGTTTGAATATTTGATTGGAGTTCTGGAGAAGAGCAGGTTAAAGAAGAGTTGCCAGGTGATAGTTTAAATGACAGATGTGAAGGGGGGGCAGAGCTCCAAGTTGTAGTTTGAATATTTGATTGGAGTTCTGCAGAAGAGCAGGTTAAAGAAGAGTTGCCAGGTGATAGTTTAAATGACAGATGTGAAGTGGGTGGAGCTCCAAGTTGTAGTTTGAATATTTAATTGGAGTTCTGCAGAAGAGCAGGTTAAAGAAGAGTTGCCAGGTGATAGTTTAAATGACAGATGTGAAGTAGGGCGGAGCTCCAAGTTGTAGTTTGAATATTTGATTGGAGATCTGGAGAAGAGCAGGTTAAAGAAAGAGTTGCCAGGTGATAGCTTAAATGACAGCTGTGAAGGGAGGTGGAGCTCCAAGTTGTAGTTTGAATATTTGATTGGAGTTCTGGAGAAGAGCAGGTTAAAGAAGAGTTGTCAGGTGATAGTATAAATGACAGATGTGAGGGGGGGCAGAGCTCCAAGTTGTACTTTGAATATTTGATTGGAATTCTGGAGAAGAGCACGTTAAAGAAGAGTTGCCAGGTGGATAGTATAAATGACAGCTGTGAAAGGGGGGTGGTGCTCCAAGTTGCAGTTTGAATATTTGATTGGAGTTCTGCAAAAGAGCAGGTTAAAGAACAGTTGCCAGGTGATAGTTTAAATGACAGATGTGAAGGGGGGTGGAGCTCCAAGTTGTAGTTTGAATATTTGATTGGAGTTCTGGAGAAGAGCAGGTTAAAGAAGAGTTGCCAGGTGATAGTTTAAATGACAGATGTGAAGGGGGGAGCTCCAAGTTGTAGTTTGAATATTTGATTGGAGTTCTGCAGAAGAGCAGGTTAAAGAAGAGTTGCCAGGTGATAGTTTAAATGACAGATGTGAAGGGGCGGTGGAGCTGCAAGTTGTAGTTTGAATATTTGATTGGAGTTCTGGAGAAGAGCAGGTTAAAGAAGAGTTGCCAGGTGATAGTTTAAATGACAGATGTGAAGGGGGCGGAGCTCCAAGTTGTAGTTTGAATATTTTATTGGAGTTCTTGAGAAGAGCAGGTTAAAGAAGAGTTGTCAGGTGATAGTTTAAATGACAGATGTGAAGAGGGGGTGGAGCTCCAAGTTGTAGTTTGAATATTTGATTGCAGTTCTGGAGAAGAGCAGGTTAAAGAATAGTTGCCAGGTGATAGTTTAAATGACAGATGTGAAGGGGGGCAGAGCTCCAAGTTGGAGTTTGAATACTTGATTGGAGTTCTGGAGATGAGCAGGTTAAAGAAGAGTTGGAAGGTGATAGTTTAAATGAAAGATGGAAAGTGGGGGTGGAGCTCCAAGTTGTAGATTGAATATTTGATTGGAGATATGTAAAGGGGGGCGGAGCTCCAAGTTGTAGTTTGAATATTTGATTGGAGTTCTGCAGAAGAGCAGGTTAAAGAAGAGTTGCCAGGTAATAGTTTAAATGACAGATGTGAAGGGGCGGAGCTCCAAGTTGTAGTTTGAATATTTGATTGGAGTTCTGGAGAAGAGCAGGTTAAAGAAGAGTTGGAAGGTGATAGTTTAAATGACAGATGTGAAGGGGCGGAGCTCCAAGTTGTAGTTTGAATATTTGATTGGAGTTCTGGAGAAGAGCAGGTTAAAGAAGAGTTGCCAGGTGATAGTTTAAATGGCAGATGTGAAGGGGGGCGGAGCTCCAAGTTGTAGTTTCAATATTTGATTGGAGTTCTGGAGAAGAGCAGGTTAAGGAAGAGTTGTCCGGTGATAGTTTAAATGACAGATGTGAAGGGGGTGGAGCTCCAAGTTGTAGTTTGAATATTTGATTGGAGTTCTGGAGAAGAGCAGGTTAAAGAAGAGTTGCCAGGTGATAGTTTAAATGACAGATGTGAAGGGGGAGGTGGAGCTCCAAGTTGTAGTTTGAATATTTGATTGGAGCTCTGGAGGAGAGCAGGTTAAAGAAGAGTTGCCAGGTGATAGTTTAAATGAACGATGTGAAGGGGGGTCGGGCTCCAAGTTGTAGTCTGAATGTTTGATTGGAGTTCGGCACAAGAGCATGTTAAAGAAGAGCTGCCAGGTGATATCTAAAATGACAAATGTGAAGGGGGCGGAGCTCTAAGTTGTAGTTTGAATATTTAATTGAAGTTCTGGAGAAGGGCAGGTTAAAGAAGAGTTGCCAGGTGATATTATAGGTTTATAGGTTCATAGGTTCATACTAGGCTATCTGCCCTAGGGCATTTATAAGCCTAGCCAGAATGTGTTTGGCTTTCGCCACCCATTTTAAATTTATTTTGCTATGTCCTTTTTCGAGGTTAGTATACTGTGCCTCTGTCTAACAGTGACACAGAAGTGATACCCGGGGTAAACCTACGATCTCCCATCCACTCTTCAAGAGTCCTCTTGAAGAGAGTCAATGAGGGACTCTGCCTAACCTGGACTGGGATTTTATTCCAGAGTGAAGGGAGCCTCTGGGTTATGAATCTGTCCCTCCAGCATGTCCTGTTTATTTCAGTGCTGAGGTTCAAGTCTCGAGGTAGCTCGATGGGATTTGGATTTTCTGAGGTGCAGCATGTCCATTAATTCGGGTTGGACATGGCTTTGCTCACGTATCGCCAGGCACAGATCGCGCCTCTGAACAGGCGGTATGCCACTGAGTAGAGCTGGAGTTTCTTTATCCGGCAGCATATGGCATCTGTTTGAGCCCTTTGATCCTCTTGGTGAGGTACTTTTGGGGTCTTTCCAGTTGCTGCAGGTGTCTGGTAAGGTACATCCCATAAGGGCATTGTACTCAATTATTGGCCTGATGAGGGATGAGTAAAGAGGCACGATGACCTCCCCTGATCTAGATGTGAATCCCTTCATGATTAGGTGGGCTATATAAAATGTTTTTCTAACCACTTTGGCCATGTGGTTGTCAAATGAGAGATTGCTATCAACTTGGATCCCCAGGTCCCTAATTACTTCTTCTGTTAACTAATGGATTACCACCTAAGTGGTAATTTGTGGGCACTTTGTTTTTGCCAAAGGGGATGACTATGCACTTTTTGGCATTTAGCTTGAGGCCATGGCTCTGGCACCAGTTGTCTGTTTCTATGAGGCCCTTTTGGAGGATGCTTGTGTCGGCTGGAGAGTCAATTATGGCGCCCAGTTTGCAGTCATCTGCGAACTTGGTCAGCCACAGTCCTTCCGTGTTGGCCTGTACCTCTGAGAAATATATACCGTACAAGAGAGGTCCCAGGACTGAGCCTTGTGGGACACCACTTGTAACTGGTTTGGAGCCTGACATGGCTCCAGCAATTCTAACTATGTGGGTTCTGTCCTTGAGCTAGTTTGCAATCCATCTAGTGACATAGGGGTTTATATTTAAGCTGGTGAGCTTATCTATAATGCCCGAGTGGGGTATTGTATCGAAGGCTTTTGCGAGGTCCAGGTAGGCTGTGTGGACCACTTTCCCCTCATCAATGGCCTTGGTGACTGTTTCAAAGAAATCAACCAGGTTTAAGAGGCAGGATCTGCCCTTAACAAAGCCGAACTGGGTAGGATCCAGTGTTTGTAGGTCCCCAATATCTTTATTTATGAGGTCCATGATGATCCTTTCCATAGATTTGCAGACCAAGCTAGTCAGGCTTATAGGGCGATAGTTTCCAGGATCCGTTGAGGCACCACCTTTATGGAGAGGGACCACTGTTGCTGTACGCCACTCTTTGGGCACATATCCTGTAAGTAAGGCTGAGATTGAACAGTAATTTTATGTTTGGGTTTAGCTCTTCTTGGAGTTCATGTAGGATGCAGCCCAGGACACCATCTGGTCCCATTGATGCTGTGTTTTTTGCTTTGGAGAGGCCGGCTCTTACCTGAACCTCTGAGCTGTCAGGCGCCTAGCACTCTGCTGGGATAGATATTTGCCTTTTGGTGGGAGGAGAAGTTTGCGCTGAACCTGTCAGCTAGGATGTTGGCAATGTCTGTGGGTTTGGTGTATTTTTTGTCATTTTGGACTAATTCTGAGCATATCTGGGAATTACCACCCAGGTTCCTAACATAACTAAAGAAAACCTTGTGATTATCCTTAGTGTCCTGTGCAATTTTTCTCTCGAAGCTGGCCTTAGACAATTTTATGTGTGCCCGTAGTTTTTTGCTAATACTGATCAGTGATGCCTTCCCTTTTTGGGATTTTGCTGTATCATTTAGTAGCTTCCTCCTTCTACTGTATAGTTTGTTTATGGCTGGGGTCCAACAGACAGGACGTCTGCCTTTGGAGGATTGGGTCTTGGTTTTATTTGGGATCGCTTGATCCATGCATTCCTGAAGGTGTTCATAGAATGCGTTTATAAAGGATTCTGCTGTCTGGGCCATATTTTCCACAGGCCCGGGGGCTTTGAAGGATTCCACCTCAGTTTTGAGGAGTGTGAAATTTGCTTTAGAGATGTTTTTCACTGTGGTTTTCTGGGCAGGGGTGGGGTCGGGATGTGAATATCCAGTGAGATTAGTTTATGGTCTGACCTTACCAGTGAGGGATACACTGCTGGTCTGGAGCATAGAGTCCCCATGTTGGTGATGATCAGGTCCAGTATGTTTTCCCCTCTTGTGGGAGTGGTAACAAGTTGTTCCATAGCATTTGAGTTTATAAATTCTAGGAACCTTTGGGCTAGGGTATTGGAGCTGGAGTAATGCTTAAATGACAGATGTGAGGGGGGCAGAGCTCCAAGTTGTAGTTTGAATATTTGGAGTTCTGGAGAAGAGCAGGTTAAAGAAGAGTTGCCAGATGATAGTTTAAATGACAGATGTGAAGGGGGCGGAGCTCCAAGTTGTAGTTTGACTATTTGATTGGATATCTGGAGAAGAGCAGGTTAAAGAAGAGTTGCCAGGTGATAGTTTAAATGACAGATGTGAAGGGGGCGGAGCTCCAAGTTGTAGTTTGAATATTTGATTGGAGTTCTGCAGAAGAGCAGGTTAAACAACAGTTGCCAGGTGATAGTTTAAATGACAGATGTGAAGGGGGTGGAGCTCCAAGTTGCAGTTTGAATATTTTATTGGAGTTCTGAAGGAGAGCAGGTTAAAGAATAGTTGCCAGGTGATAGTTTAAATGACAGATGTGAAGGGGCGGTGGAGCTCCAAGTTGTAGTTTGAATATTTGATTGGAGTTCTGGAGAAGAGCAGGTTAAAGAAGAGTTGCCAGGTGCTAGCTTAAATGGCAGATGTGAAGGGGGGCAGAGTTCCAAGTTGTAGTTTGAATATTTGATTGGAGTTCTGCAGAAGAGCAGGTTAAACAACAGTTGCCAGGTGATAGTTTAAATGACAGATGTGAAGGGGGCGGAGCTCCAAGTTGTAGTTTGAATATTTGATTGGAGTTCTGCAGAAGAGCAGGTTAAAGAAGAGTTGCCAGGTGATAGTTTAAATGACAGATGTGAAGGGGCGGCGGAGCTGCAAGTTGTAGTTTGAATATTTGATTGGAGTTCCGGAGAAGAGCAGGTTAAAGAAGAGTTGCCAGGTGATAGTTTAAATGACAGATGTGAAGGGGGTGGAGCTCCAAGTTGTTGTTTGAATATTTGATTGGAGTTCTGCAGAGGAGCAAGTTAAAGAAGAGTTGGCAGGTGATAGTTTAAATGACAGATGTGAAGTGGGCGGAGCTCCAAGTTGTAGTTTGAATATTTAATTGGAGTTCTGCAGAAGAGCAGGTTAAAGAAGAGTTGCCAGGTGATAGTTTAAATGACAGATGTGAAGTAGGGCGGAGCTCCAAGTTGTAGTTTGAATATTTGATTGGAGATCTGGAGAAGAGCAGGTTAAAGAAAGAGTTGCCAGGTGATAGCTTAAATGACAGCTGTGAAGGGAGGTGGAGCTCCAAGTTGTAGTTTGAATATTTGATTGGAGTTCTGGAGAAAAGCAGGTTAAAGAAGAGTTGCCAGGTGATAGTATAAATGACAGATGTGAGGGGGGGCAGAGCTCCAAGTTGTACTTTGAATATTTGATTGGAATTCTGGAGAAGAGCACGTTAAAGAAGAGTTGCCAGGTGGATAGTATAAATGACAGCTGTGAAAGGGGGGTGGTGCTCCAAGTTGTAGTTTGAATATTTGATTGGAGTTTTGCAGAAGAGCAGGTTAAAGAAGAGTTGCCAGGTGACAGTTTAAATGACAGATGTGAAGGGGGGTGGAGCTCCAAGTTGTAGTTTGAATATTTTATTGGAGTTCTTGAGAAGAGCAGGTTAAAGAAGAGTTGCCAGGTGATAGTTTAAATGACAGATGCGAAGGGGGGGCGGAGCTCCAACTTGTAGTTTGAATATATGATTGGAGTTCTGGAGAAGAGTAGGTTAAACAAGAGTTGCAAGGTGATAGTTTAAATGACAGATGTGAAGGGGGGCAGAGCTCCAAGTTGTAGTTTGAATATTTGATTGGAGTTCTTGAGAAGAGCAGGTTATAGAAGAGTTACCAGATGATAGTTTAAATGACAGATGTGAAGTGGGCGGAGCTCCAAGTTGTAGTTTGAATATTTGATTGGAGTTCTGCAGAAGAGCAGGTTAAAGAAGAGTTGCCTGGTAATAGTTTAAATGACAGATGTGAAGGGGCGGAGCTCCAAGTTGTAGTTTGAATATTTGATTGGAATTCTGGAGAAAAGCAGGTTAAAGCAGAGTTGCCAGGTGATAGTTTAAATGACAGATGTGAAGGGGGCGGAGCTCCAAGTTGTAGTTTGAATATGTGAATGGAGTTCTGGAGAAGAGCAGGTTAAAGAAGTGTTGCCAGGTGATAATTTAAATGACAGATGTGAAGGGGGCGGAGCTCCAAGTTGTAGTTTGAATATTTGAATGGAGTTCTGGAGAAGAGCAGGTTAAAGAAGAGTTGCCAGGTGATAGTTTAAATGACAGATGTGAAGGGGGCGGAGCTCCAAGTTGTAGTTTGAATATTTGATTGGAGTTCTGCAGAAGAGCAGGTTAAAATCGAGTTGCCGGGTGATAGTTGACATGACAGATGTGAAGGGGGCGGAGCTCTAAGTTGTAGTTTGAATATTTGAATGGAGTTCTGGAGAAGAGTAAGTTAAAGAAGAGTTGCCAGGTGATAGTTTAAATGACAGATGTGAAGGGGGGGGATCACCAAGTTGTAGTTCGAATATTTGATTGGAGTTTTGCAGAAGAGAAGGTTAAAGAAGAGTTGCCAGGTGATAGTTTAAATGACATATGTGAAGGGGGGCGGAGGTCAAAGTTGTAGTTTGAATATTTGATTGGAGTTCTGCAGAAGAGTAGGTTAAAGAAGTGTTGCCAGGTGATAGTTTAAATGACAGATTTGAAGGATTGGTGGAACTCCTTATTGTAGTTTGAATATTTGATTGGAGTTATGGAGAAGATCAGGTTAAAGAAAAGTTGCCATGTGATAGTTTAAATGACAGATGTGAAGGGGCGGAGCTGCAAGTTGTAGTTTGAGGACTTGATTGGAGTTCTGCAGAAGAGCAGGTAAAGAAGAGTTGCTTAGTGATAGTTTAAATAACAGATGTGAAGGGGAGTGGATTTCCAAGTTGTAGTTTGATTATTTGCATGGAGTTTTGCAGAAGAGAAAGTTAAAGAAGAGTTGCCAGGTGATAGTTTAAATGACAGATGTGAAGGTGTGATGGAGCTCCAAGTTGTAGTTTGAATATTTGATTGGAGTACTGGAGGAGAGCAGGTTAAAGAAGAGTTGCCAGGTGATAGTTTAAATGACAGAGGTAAAGGGGGGGTGGAGCTCAAATTTGTAGTTTGAATATTTGATTGGAGTTCTGCAAAAGAGCAGGTTAAACAAGAGTTGCCAGGTGATAGTTTAAATGACAGATGTGAGGGACGGCGGAGCTCCAAGTTGTAGTTCGAATATTTGATTGGAATTCTGGAGAAGAGTAGGTTAAAGAAGAGTGGCCAGGTGATAGTTTAAATGACAGATGTGTAGGGGGCAGAGCTCCAAGTTGAAGTTTGAATATTTGATTGGAGTTCTGGAGAAGAGCAGGTTAAAGAAGAGTTGCCAGGTGATAGTTTAAATGACAGCTGTGAAGGGGGTGGAGCTGCAAGTTGTAGTTTGAATATTTGATTTGAATTCTGGAGAAGAGCAGGTTAAAGAAGAGTTGCCAGGTGATAATTTAAACGACAGATGTGAATGTGGGGCGAAGCTCCAAGTTGTAGTTTGAATATTTGATTGCAGTTCTGGAGAAGAGCAGGATACAGAAGAGTTGCCAGGTGATAGTTGAAATGACAGATGTGAAGGGGGGGCAGAGCTCCAAGTTGTAGTTTGAATATTTGATTGGAGTTCTGGAGAAGTGCAGGTTAAAGAAGAGTTGCCAGTGTATAGTTTAAATGACAGATGTGAAGGATTGGTGGAGCGCCAAGTTATAGTTTGAATATTTGATTGGAGTTCTGGAGATGATCAGGTTAAAGAAGAGTTGCCATGTGATAGTTCAAATGACAGATGTGAAGTGGGGGGTGGAGCGCGAAGTTGTAGTTTGAATATTTGATTGGAGTTCTGGAGAACAGCAGGTTAAAGAAGAGTTGCCAGGTGATAGTTTAAATGACAAATGTGAAGGGGTGGAGCTCCAAGTTGTAGTTTGAATATTTGATTGGTGTTTTGTAGAAGAGCAGGTTAAAGAAGAGTTGCCAGGGTATAGTTTAAATGACAGATGTGAAGGAGGGGCGGAGCTCCAAGTTGTAGTTTGAATACTTGACTGGAGTTCTGGAGAAGAGCAGGTTAAAGAAGTGTTGCCAAGTGATAGTTTAAATGACAGATGTGAAGGGGGCAGAGCTCCAAGTTGTAGTTTCAATATTTGATTGGAGTTCTTGAGAAGAGCAGGTTAAGGAAGAGATGCCTGGTGATAATTTAAATGACAGATATGAAGGGGGTGGAGCTCCAAATTGTATTTTGAATATTTGATTGGAGATCTGGAGAAAAGCAGGTTAAACAAGAGTTGCCAGGTGATAGTTTAAATGACAGCTGTGAAAAGAGGCGCTGCTCTAAGTTGTAGTTTGAATATTTGATTGGAGTTTTGCAGAAGAGCAGGTTAAAGAAGAGTTGCCAGGTGATAGTTTAAATGACAGATGTGAAGGGGTGGCAGAGCTCCAAGTTGTATGAGCATTTGATTGGAGTTCTCCAGAAGAGCAGGTTAAAGAAGAGTTGCTTGGTGATAGTTTAAATGACAGATGTGAAGAGGGGGCAGAGCTCCAAGTTGTAGTTTGAATATTTGATTGGAGTTTTGCAGAAGAGCAGGTTAAAGAAGAGTTGCCAGGTGATAGTTTAAATGACAGATGTGAAGGGGTGGCGGAGCTCCAAGATGTAGTTTGAATATTTGATTGGAGTTCTGCAGAAGAGCAAGTTAAACAAGAGTTGCCAAGTGATAGTTTAAATGACAGATGTGAGGGAGGGTGGAGCTCCAAGTTGTAGTTTGAAGATCTGATTGGAATTCTGGAGAAGAGCAGGTTAAAGAAGAGTTGCCAGGTGATAGTTTAAATGACAGATGTGAGGGGGGGGCAGAGCTGCAAGTTGTAGTTTGAATATTTGATTGGAGTTCTGCAGAAGAGCAGGTTAAGGAAGAGTAGCCAGGTGATAGTTTAAATGACAGATGTGAAGGGGGCAGAGCTCCAAGTTGTAGTTTGAATATTTGATTGGAGTTTTGGAGAAGAGCAGGTTAAAGAAGAGTTGCCAGGTGATAGTTTAAATGACAGATGTGAAGAGGGCGGCGCTCCAAGTTGTAGTTTGAATATTTGATTGGAGTTTTGCAGAAGAGCAGGTTAAAGAAGAGTTGCCAGGTGATAGTTTAAATGACAGATGTGAAGGGGGTGGAGCTCCAAGTTGTAGTTTGAATATTTGGTTGGAGTTGTGCAGAAGAGCAGGTTAAAGAAAAGTTGCCAGGTCATTGTTTAAATGACAGATGTGAAGGGGGGGGGGGGGGAGCTCCAAGTGGTAGTTTGAATATTTGATTGGAGTTCTGCAGAAGAGCAGGTTAAAGAAGAGTTGCCAGGTCATTGTTTAAATGACAGATGTGAAGGTGGTGCTCCTAGTGGTAGTTTGAATATTTGATTGGTGTTCTGCAGAAGAGCAGGTTAAAGAATAGTTGCCAGGTGATAGTTTAAATGACAGATGTAAAGAGGGGAGCGGAGCTCCATGTTGTAATTTGAATATTTGATTGGAGTTCTGCAGAAGAGCAGGTTAAAGAAGAGTTGCCAGGTGATAGTTTAAATGACAGTTGTGAAGATGGAGGGGGCAGAGTTACTGGAGATAGACTATGTGTCATAGTTTCTTCCTAGGTGCATAAGCAGATATGAGAGTTGATGTAATTTTTTTTGATTAACTTTGAAGGATTTAATGGATGGAATAGCAGAAATATCTAGGGGTTGGGCATTCCAGAGTTTACCTATAGCATAAGAGTATAGGCTTTGCCAAGCTGTTATAGTATGTCTCAGCAATTTTAATAGTATTTTATTAGTTAGAGTGGATATTTCTTGTTGGGATACAAGGTTGTAAGATGGAGCTGTAAGGCAGAACAGTTTTCAGGTGAGTAGATTAGTTTGCGAGTAAGATATAGTTGCACATAATTCAAGAAGTGGGGGAATTCTAGCCAGTTTAGCTTGTTAAGGACATAACAGTGATGAGTCCGGTTGGGTGAAAGGGTTGCAAATTTGGCAATTTTATGGTAGCAAAATTGGAGTTTATTCTTTATCGATGTATGGAAGTTAGTGACTATAGGGCCTCATAGAGGAGGGAAGGCAGTAGGAGGGTCTTGGCAAGTGTCATTTTGGTTGCAGCATCCATGAGCTGTTTATGTCTATAGAGTTTGTGAGTATTTTAAGTGAATTAACTATATGTTGTTTGATGGTGAGTTTATCAATAGTTATACCTAATATTTTACCTGAGTTACTATTTCAATTTTTGTTTTGTTTTGTGAAAAAAAAAAATGAAATCATGTGTGACTGGCTTTGATGAGAACACTTGGAGCTTTGTTTTATTTGGGTTTAATAGTATTTAGGCAATGTTTAGCCAGGTTTTGCTAGAGATGAATGCATCCTGTGTGATTCTTACTAGGTTTTTATGGTTATTGGATGTAGAGATAATGATGGAATCATCAGCATATTGGATAAGTGTACTTTCAAGGGAGGTGGTATGAAGGTTGTTAATGAAAATATCGAAGAGTAAGGATCCAAGGATGGACCCTTTGGGACTCCAATGCTATTTACCTGGTAGCTAGATAGACTGGATTACCATTTGACACATTGTTGCCTGTTGGTTAGGTAACTGACAAACCATTTTTGTGTGGTTTAAGAGCATCCTAGTATAGAAATTTGCTGTAAAGGTTTTGGATGTGACACTGTATCAAAGGTCTTTGATAGGTCATGTAGGATTACTGATGTTAACTGTCCTTTGCCCATGGCTTTATTCACAGTATCTATGAAGGATACCAGTGCTGTGGTGGGACTGTGACCAGGCCAAAAAACATGCTGGGTGGGAGAGAGAAGAGAGTTATCTATGAGAAACCATATTAGTTGTGAATGTATACATTTTTCAAGTATTTTAGAAGGAGAGGAGAGAATAGAGATGGGCCAGTAGTTAGTTTGTTGGTTATTCTAACTTTGTGTCACGGAATGATGATTGATTTTTTTCCAGAGTTCTGGGATACTGGATTCTGAGATACACCTGTTGGTAAGCATACTAACTGGGGAAGCTATTGAAAGAGTGACAATCTTTAGGTATTCAGATGGAAGACTGTCAGCAGAGAGGGAGCAGGTTTTAGTTTAGAGAGAAGTTTGTGTATTACAATGGTGGGTGCAGGTTGTAGCGAGAGAGTGACTGCTGTGGTCCTATCTGTGCAATTGTTGTGGAAAGGAAAAGGGGTGTATGTACTGGGCTGGGTTTTTTCAGAAAATGTATGGGTTAGATTTATGTTATGACTGGGGTGTTAAGTATGGACAGATTTACAAGTTTTAGTATACTTTCAATAAAGTGGGAGTTAAACATGTTAACTATTAGGGCTTGTTCTTTATCAGAGGCTGGTGATGGATTTTGAGATGTCCCTGGAGTAAGTTGACTTAAAATAGATTTCCAGAATCTTTTAGGGTTGTTAGTTTTGGAGGCTAATGGGTTACTAGTCTTTTGGCCTTGTTATGTATTTGTTTATATTTTAGTTGCAGCCAGTCTTTCCAGGCTCTATCTCTAGTTTGTAATATTTGTTTAGTGGATTTTGTAAGCCAAGGTGCATGGTTTATTCTTGTTCTTTTGGTTCGTAATGGAGCTAAGGAGTTCAGGTTATCTAGGAATATCTTGCTGAAGTGACATAGGGTGTCATCCAGTTGTAATGTTTTTAGTGGGCTGCAATTTATAGCTTTTAAGATACTGTTAAATAGTTGTGGATTAAATTTGGCTAAAATTTCTGGATGATCTGTAGGTATGTGGTTTTATTGTACGAGGAAGGGTTCTATAGGTATAGGCTGGTGAGTGGTCACTTAAGACATTTGGTAGAATATCAGATTTGGAGTTGTTAAGGGGATCATTTACTAGGATCCAGTCTAAGGTAGTACCAGATTGGTTGTTATTTTGCATCCTTGTGGGACTAGTGATATGCTGTGTAAAGCCATTAAGGTATATGCTATTTGTTGGGGGGTGGATATCATATGTTGCCAATTAATGTTTGCATCGCTCATGATAATTGTTTCATTTGTAATATTCTCAGAGGACCAGAAGAGGAAGTCTTAGAGAATTGGAATATTTTGGCCAGGTAGTATATAAATTGCTCTGATGTAAAGCTGTTTAGTTTTATTCATTGTAAAGATGCTAAGAGAATTTCAGTGGAGCCAAAGGATGGGAGTGGTTTGGAGAGGGGAGTTATCAATAAGTTGGAAAGATATGCAATGCCTCCACTTTTTTTCTTAATTCTATCATTTCTCATAATGTTATATCCTGGTGGGAAAATTTCACAGTCTTGAATATGAGGCTTTAATCAGGTCTCAGTAGCTGCTACTATATCAGGTGAGTGGAGTTCAAGCCATGAGTGACATTCTGTTATTTTACTACATATGCTACAAATATTTAGTGTAATTAGTTATAACTGTTTGCTTGGGGAACATTTTTGGAAGATGACTGATTTTGGGGGACCAGATTTTGGGGGACCAGGATTGGGGTGGCTATCTCCACATTGGAAAAGTTTTAAGAGGTGAATTGGAGGATTGTGATGAAAGTTAGCTTTGTAAATGTGTCTGCATAGTTTGTATGTTATAAATTAGTTTTTGCGGATATTGGTAGGAAATGGAGTTTAGTGAGGCATATATAGTTGTGGTTAATCAAGGAGGGATGTGATGTTAGAGAAACTGTGCATGTCTGAAGGAGGTGGCTTGTGATAGTAAGCATAGTAAGATGAGTAGTAACGTTAGGATGATAGTGTTGTGAGAGTTGGAATGCATAGTGAAGTTTATAGTGGCTTTGAAATGGGGTGTGGTGGTTGAAATGAATGGAGTAGAGAAAATAGATATGTAAATAAGTGTAATATTGTAATAGACTGGTTAGGGTATGAGTAGTATGGACTAGGTTTAGAGGGATAATGATAGGATGATATAGAAGGAGCTGTGGTACTAGTTGCTTGAGAATAATGTTGGGTATGTTTGAGTTGACTGGATGGGAGTACTTAAGGGGAGGAGTTATGCTCAACTATAAATGTAATTGATATGGGGTGGGTGAGAATGGGGGTAGGGTAGGGTAGGGGAGTCGAGTGAGCCCAAGAGCAGCAAGGGTAAACACAGTGGGCCACGACCACCTTATTCTTGAACTGCTTAAAAAAAATCAGTAAGCCACTAATTTACTTGCAATTTCCATAGTTTGCTTGTTTTTGCAGGCTGTTGCAGCTTAACTGCAGGTTATTCATTTGTGTAAATATAGCGTGGAAGTTGGCCAAGTTTATCTAAGCAGCAAAGCTAAATTTATGAGGGAGAACAAGGCCATACACTGCTATCTATAGAGTGAGGAAGGGGAGTTATTTTACAGTGAAAATATTCAGACAGTAACACTTTTTTAAAGAGCCTAGTAGAGAAGGAAAATGTGAAAAGAAAAGGGGAAGAAACTAGTTAGGTGAATCCAGAGATGTGCTAAAGCTGACCATGATATCAGTAAAATAACAAGGTTATAGTCTGCTAGGTTAAACATACATTTGGAATTTTGGCTAATTCTGTGAGGAGTCCACACTTGCAGGAATGCTGTGTCTTGGGTATTAGGCTGGTCAAGATGTTTGTGTATAGTAGCGGGCTTAACACCTAGAAGCAAAAGAAGAAGAGCACCAAGTTTACTACTTTGAAATGTATTACACCTCTAAAGCAGTGTTTACAGGTATGAAGTGTGTGGATAGTAGAGGTTAGTAGTAACTAGAAAGACACAGTTATTTAGTTGGAAGGAAGTGTAGGCAAGAGTCTATAGAGGGAAGAGCATGGATGAGATGGAGAGGTGGAGGGAAGAGCTAGGATAAGATAGAGAGGTCAGTAAGTTTGTGGAAGAGAGTGCAAAGCTACACAGGTACATACTGCAGAACATTAAAGGCATCAGCAGTTACCGGGTAGATATTTGTAAGAGTATACGACTAGCAGCAACAATAGGTGATGCAGGTATAGCTATTTTTACAGTTTACAGCAGTAGAGCATGTCTTAACTTGGAGTTCAGCTGTACCATCACTTTGCAGAAAAAACAGCAATAGTCTTTGATTTGAAATAATGCTTAAAGCCAGCAATCACATTAGTAGCAATAAAGAATAGGGAAGGCCCAAACCAGTGCTAGACTGATCACATTATTTGACAATTACTGTGCATTTACAGATATGTTAGTAACCTATATCAGATGCCATTTACCTAGGTTTTAAGTAACTTTGTGTTTAACTTTCAGTGGTCGCATATAAGACTAATAAAAGTGCAACAGTAAGCACTAGTCCTATCATAAAGTGACACTGTCTATGGCAAACATACTTCAAATTTGAAAGCAAAAGTGTTCATTTAAACTAAAGCACAGTTTCACCATACGCTGTGTTAAATGCTTAAAAAATGTCTATGAAATAACAGTCTAACTTCTACGGGTCAGCCAAAAGTTGGACATGATAATTATTGCAATACTGCTTCACTGTGAATAGCTTTATATAGAACAGACTATCTCCTTATTAATACATTAACATCATAAACAAGTAAAGGAAAAGCAATGAACCACTAACTCAGGTTAAGCAGTGATTCCCCTGTGAGACAAAGATAAAATAATATCCCATGTCAATGAGGAATCATAATATCCCATGTCACTGATGAATTATGAGTCTATGTTTGGCTGCTGAATTTAATAAAAGTAAACAGCGAAACACCAAAAAATAAACAATGAATGGCACAATCAGCGAATTAACAAATCATCTAAAAAAATGACATTGAATGGCCACAGTTGGCCGACATCAAACACACAACCAAAAGGTGGGGGGCTGCATCCAGCACACCCCCTCTAACTATATATACCAACTCTGAGATTGCACTAAAGTGATGAAAAGGGAAAATCTAAAAGGTTTCCCTTCACTTACCCTACATATTGAATTACTTCCTCATTGTCGGCCAACATGGCCATTCAATGTAGTTTTTTTCTACACTGCTTTACCTCGCTGATTTTCCCATTTGCTCTTTTCCATTCATTATTTCAAGGTTCACTGTTTTTCAAATTCGATAGCCAAACATAGACCCAGAATTAAACTATCACATGACACTGAGGAATCATAATATCCCATGTCACCGAGGAATCATTATTTATTTATTTTATTTTATTTTACATTTGTTGACCAGGATAGTCCGACTGGATATATGTCCATTTTCAGCAGAGGCCCAGGGAGAAAAGCTCCAAGATAATAATACACATTGAACATTTAGTAAATGCTAGTTTCAAGCAGATTACAGTCATAAGCAACACCAGCATTTAGCACATATAGTACTAACTTATTATAAAACATTTTACAAAACATAACATTATTTTCAAAGTTATATATACATAACATTACATTCAGGTTTATGACACATTGAGCAGCAGTTATACAATTAACCCTTCCTGAAATGGTGTAGAAAAAATTTAGAAGTAGTTGAAGGTAAGACACCTAAGTAATAGAGAGGTCACTAGTCGGGGTTAGTGCAAGGACATAACCAATGAGTTCTGAAGTATTTCTTGAGTTTGTTTTTGAATTGAGTTAGTGAGGGTTCTAGGGTCAAGTCAGCTGGGAGTCTGTTCCATGTTTTTCCAACAGAGTTGGCAAACAGAGTGTCCCCAGCTGAGTAGTTGGAGTTGTACGTTTGAACTAGGAATCTAGTGGATGATCACAGTGGCCGGGTGCTGGTGTAGGGACTAATAATATTTTTTAGTGCAGGTGTATTTTCATGTTGGTAAAGGACTTTATGTGTCACTATTAGCTGATTGAACTGCAGTAGGGTAAGCATTTCAAGCCATCATAGGCAATTTAGGTTGTGACAGTGGTGTGTCTGGTAGGCTGTGCCAGTAGCAAATCTGGCAATGTGGTTATAGCAGTATAATAGTTTATTAAGATCTGTTTTGTTTAAGTTGGAGAATAGAGATGAGGTGTAGAGAAGAGCTGATAGTAGATGGGAACGGGCAATTGCATTTAGTGGGGTAAGGAAAGGTTTGATTCTGTAAAGAGAACCAAGATTTTTATTAATGGTTTTGATAGTTTGATTGATATGCACATCAAACTTAAGGTTGTTATCAACTATGACACCCAGTAGTTTAGTCTGGGCTTCTGGGGAGATGATAGTTCCATGGTTAGTGGTTATGTTGAAGGATGGCAGGGGGGTCCTGTGTGTGTGGGAGAAGAGGAGCAGCTTAGTTTTGTTGGGGTTTAGGATTAGTTGATTGGACAGCCATTTTTCCAATGTATTGAAGTCATTTTGGGTTAATGTGAATAAAGTAGCTAATGAGATGTCAGAACAAATCAAGGTGGAGTCATCCACATATTGAATGCAGGTAACATCTGGGATGACTGAATGAAGGTCATTGATAAAGATGGAGAAAAGAAGGGGTCCTAGTATCAAGCCCTGCGGGACTCCTAATGTGATAGGTGGGCGAGATGATAGCTTTTCCTGCCATAGGACTGCCTGTTGTCTGCCCTGCAGGTAAGATTGAAACCATTGGAGTGCATGGTTGTTTAAGGAAAAGGCCTTCAAGGTATTTATAAGCATTTTGTAGTCAACCATGTCAAAAGCCTTGGATAAATCTAGAAAGAGTGCTGAGGATAGTTTGTTATTATTACTGTTGTGGTTAATGACGTTAGAGAAAGAGAGGAGGGCAGAAGTAGTACTGTGGTGTGGCTAAAAGCCATGCTGAAAGTTGGACAAAAGCTTGTTCTGTGTGAGGTAGTGCATGAGCTGTATGTGTACACACTTCTCCATAATTTTAGCTAGAGGTGACAGAATAGCTATGGGTCTAAAGTTTGATAGTTCAGCGGAACTGCCTTCTTTACAGAGAGGTATGACATGGGAGATTTTCCATATAGTGGGTACAGTAGCTTCAGATATAGCTCTGTTGATCAAGATTGAGATGAGGTATGCTATGGTGTCAGCAGCCTTTTGCAGACAGTCTGCTGGGGGGAGGTCGGCAGCCAGGGTGGTGGGTCTTAGTTCCTTAAGTAGGGCATGAATACATTGAGTAGGAACAGGTTGGAAGGTAAAGTATGTTTGGGTACTGGGTGTGACTGCATTAGAATTAGAGCCATTGGAAGAGAGTTGCCTGGCTAGAAACTGGATAGTCTCTGTGAAGAAGCTGTTGAAGTTATTAGCAATGTCTACTGGGGATTATTGTTGGGAAGCTGAGGAGGGTGGAGTGGTGGTTTGGCCTGGGTGGAGTAGTTTGTTTATTCCTGTCCAGAACTTTTGAGGTTTGTTTTGGTGGTTTTGCAGTAGATGGTAGTAGTGGTTCTTTTTGTCTAAGGTTATGCATTTTTTGGTGTCATTCCTTAGCTGTCGGCATCTTAGTTGATCAAGTGGTGCTTTTTTTCGGTAGGTCGTCTATGCTTGGTTTCTGAGTGAAATTTTGGTTTGGCATCTTTAGAAAGCCATGGTGCAATATTAACTTTGGTTCTAATAGAGCAGCTGGGAGCATGGGAGTTAAGAATACCAAGGAATTTGGTGTTAAAGTATGCTACTGCTTCATCTAGGGGGATACTTTTTAGTACTGACCATTTGCATGCCTTAAATTAATTTTGAAACATAGTGAGAATAACATTTTTGTTGTTTGTTAATGTTCTATAGGTGGGTTGGTAGGAGCAGTCTACTTTGAGCTTGATTACATAGGTGAGACAGTGGTCAATTAGGTCATCAGGCAAAGTGTCCGATTTATAGGATTGAAGATGGGTATTGACGAGTATCTAGTCTAGGGTACTTTCCTTGTTAATGGGGTTTCCTGTCCTGGTGGGGGAGGTTGTGATTTGAGTAAATCCATACAAGTTTATGTGGGTTGTGGGGGTTTCACAAGAGCAAGTGTTCCAGTCAATGTTGAAATCCCCAAGAACAATTGTTGCTTGGGGGTAGTTATTGGATAACCAATATAAGAAGTCTTCTAAGGTTTCTGTGATATTGTGATAAGGTTTCTTTTCATTATATCCCATCATACTGAAGAATCATAATATCCCTGTTACTGAGGAATAATAATAATATCTGATGTCAGTGAGTAATAATATCCAATAAAACTCAGGAATCATACTATCCCATTTCAATGAATAATCATAATACCCCATGTCACAGAGGAATTATATTATGCCATGTAAATGAGGAATTATAATATCCCATGTCACTGGGAATGATAATACTCCATAATTTTGATGAATCGTGATATCCTATCTCACTGATGAATCGTAATATCTCATGTCACTGAGGAGTTATAATAACCCATATCACTGAGGAATCATAACATCCCAAGTCACTGAGGAATTATAATATCCCATGTCACTGAGGAACCATAATATCCCACTTCATCAAGGAATTATAATATCTCATGTCACTGAGGAATCAGAATATCCTGTGTTATTAATGAATTATAATACCTCACAATACTTGAGAATCATAATATCCAGTGTCAATGAGGAATCATAATATCCCATCTCACCAAGGAATCATAATATCCCATGTTAATGAGGAATTATAAAATCTCTAGAAACTGAGGAACTGTAATATTCCATAATATTGAGGAATCCTAATATACCATGTCACTGAGAAATAATAAAATCTCATGTCACCAAAGAATCATAATATCTCGTATCACTGAGTTATAATATCCCATGCTACTGAGGAATCATAATATCCCATCTCCCTGAGGAATCATAATATCTCATGTCAACAAGGAATCATAATATCTCATATCACTGAGAAATAATAAAATCCCATGTCAGTGAGGAATCATAATATCTCATGTCACTGAGGAATTATATCCCATGAAATGAGGAGACATAATATCCCAATTCACTGGGGAATGATAATATCCCATTATAAATAGGAATCTTAACATCTCATGTCACTGATGAATTATGATATCCCAAGACATTGTGGAATCATAATATGCATTGTGAGTGAGGAATTATAATATCCATTGTCTTTGAGGAATCATAATATCCCATTTCATTGAGGAATCATAATATCTCATATCACTAAGGAATCATAATATCCTATATCAGTATACACACAAATTACAAGAGACATGTTTTTACAGTGGCATGCGGCACAAACAGCTACAGTGGAGAGAACAATCAAAAAAGATATTAATTTTAAAAATAAAGGTAAGTAATAGATTTGTGGTGTACAGCTGAACTTTGGAATGTAGGTAGAATACATACATAGTACACAGGTACAGTACATACATTGTAGATTAGCCAGTGTTTGTGAGTACGATTGAAAAACTATTATAAATCCTGTGCATTTCTCTTGGTAGTGTTACACACCATTGTTCCATTTTTCCATTAAAAGAGTACAGGTTTTACAGTTGTTGGTCAAAAAATAGATCACTGTCCATGTAAGTTCCCAAATCCCAATAGCTGGTTCACTCATGGGGCATATTGCCATTGTGGTAGTTCCCTTGGATAGATTACTGCCAGAAGATATGATAATGCATTTTTTGGAATTTAGTTTCAGTCCATGATACTGGCACCAGTTATTTGTTTGGTACAAACCTTCCTGCAGGATGACTAAGTCATTTGGAGATTCAGTGACTGCTCCTAGCTTACAGTCATGTGCAAATGTGGTTAGCCAGAGCCCTTTGATACTAGTTTTTACTTCAGAGAACCCAGCAATGACTCTAGGGTGTTCTAGTGGTTGCTGGTCTCTTTGTGGAGGTAGCTTCCCCTATTTTGATCTCCTCTGTTCTATCTGTGAATCCAGTGGGTGATGTGGGGATTTATTCACAGTTTATTTAGCTGATCTACTATGTCCAAATGTGGGATTATGTCAAAAGCCTTGGGCATGTCAAGGTAGGGGATGTGTACTGTTTTACCTTCATCCATTGCATTTTTGACCTTTTCAAAGAAGTTCATCAGGCTGCGAAAGCATGGCATGCCCTTGACAAATCCAAACTGAGACAGGTCCGGTGTTTGGAGGTTCCCTATGTGCTTTTGCTGGTATAGCATGGTGGTGTACATTTCTACATATTCAGTGGAGTTAACTGGGTTTGTTGGGGATCTGAAGTTTGCCAATGTATCACTTAAGAGTAGGTACTTTAAATGACCTTGGGTGGAAGGAGTCTCTGGTTTAATTTTATTTTGAAGGAGACTACTTTATGGTCAGACCTAACAAGTCAAGAAGATATGCAAGGGATGGTACTAGATAACTCCATACTAGTTAGAATAAGATACAACATATTTTCTCCCAGTTTGTATTAACAAAGTCCTGGAATCTCTGTACTTGTGCACTAGTGGTATGTAGGTTTTCCACTCTATAGTTGGATAGTTTAGATCACCCAGGAAATGGTACTGGGTTTAATACTGAGTGATTCTAGCTCCTGTAGATAAATATTGTGTTTTTCTTGTATCATAGAGGGAGTTCTATATCTAGCTAACATATAGCATGGGTCCTTTCTGATGGTTATTTGGACATGAAGATGCTCTAGTGCCTTGTGCTGCTTTAACAGCCTTGATGTAAGTCTGTTCAGGATGAAGATTGTTTTGTGAAGGGCTGGTCCTGTCTCCTGAAACCTGTAAACTTCTTTAAAAAGGTTAGGTAAGCTGTAGACAGTGGTCATTCTATGCATTCTGTGCACATTGCTTATGTAATGGCCAGTGCTTTTGACACTATCCCCCATGCTGGTATTATTGAAATATTAGACAATGTAAAGCCCTACAATGTCCACTGGATTGCAAAGTGGCTATCCAACAGATCCCAAGTTGTAAAAGTTACTAGTAAATTCTCATAATGCAAATTTCTAACTAGTGGGGTGACATCAGGATCAGTTCTGGGCCCTCTCTGTATGTAACACTGTAACTAGTGGGGTGACACCGGGATCAGTTGTGGGCCCTGTCTGAATGTAACACTGTAAAGGTGGGATGTTGGCATGATGGTTAAGGTGTTTACCTTATAAACACAAGGCGCAAGGTTTGATTCTTACATGAGGTATTTAACTAGGCCTAAAATAGCCTACAAGGGCAGTTAGTCGAGTACTACTCTAGGAACATATAACCTTTGTCAACTAGAGAGGTGACACCAGGATGAGTTCTGCGACCTCTCTGAATGTAACATTGTAACTAGTAGGGTGACACCAGGATCAGTTCCTGAACTTCTCTGAATGTAACATTGTAACTAGTGCAGTGACACCAAAATCAGTTCTGTGACCTCTCTGAATGTAACATTGTAACTAGTGGGGTGACACTGGGATCAGTTTCTGGACCTCTCTGAATGTAACTGTTCATGCAATTATACAGCCAAACTGGAAGCTAAACTGTCTCCACCCAAGACTGGAACAGGCAGTTAAGAGGATAAGGTTAACACTTGCACCACACCTCCAGCCACACACATACCTACTAAAACAGCACTGGCAAAAATACACATAAATACACAAAATCATACTCAGAGACTCTAAATAAAATCCTGCAAAAGCATCAGACACCTCCAAAGCAGACACCCAAACAACCTGCACCTCCCGTCACAAACCAGACAACACATGAAACACAAAATCAGTGTACCACATAATCACAGTCCTTAAGGCAAAATAACATACCTAACACAATAGTAATAGGTGACTCTATAGTCAGGCACACTGACGTCCCACTCACTAGGCTGGACAAGCAGAAGGTTACTGTTAGCTGCCTGCCGGGAGGCAGAATCCACCACATAACACAAGTACTCAGGTCACTCCAGAACAAGTACAAATATGACTCTGTCATTGTTCATGTTGGTGTGAATGACCTGAGATGTACCTCCCTGGACTACATGAAAAGAGACATGGAAGAGCTCTCTGATCATGTAGCCCAGGCTGGTATGACCCTAACCCTGAGTAGCATCCTGCCTTCACCAAGAATGATACCTCAGTATAAAGAAAAAATGATCAATTTCAACAATTGGCTAAGCTTCTGTTGTCATTCAAAGGGGATCCAGTATCTGTCAGCCTGGGACGACATGCTCGACAAGCCATGTTGCTTCTCAAGAGACAGCTTGTACCTGTCACCCCTAGGCTTTCCAATACTGGCTAAGGGTCTTGCTGCCCCCATAGTGCCTTTTTTAGGCAAAGCTCAAAAGTCAAACCCACCTATGTAAACAGCACAATTAACAAAAAACTGAGGGTTATGCTACTCAACGTCAGGAGTTTAAATCTCAAAATGCACGCACTCAAAGCACTCCACAGTATGGAGAACATCGACATCTGTGCAGTAACTGAAACCTGGTTCAAGGCTCGAGAGAGCACCCCAGCACTACTAGGCTACAACTCATACCACACATTTTGGCCACAGAACACGGACCGAAACACAAAAGGAGGGGGTGTATCCATATTAATCAAGAATACCTACACCTCCAGGTTAGTGGTGCAACATGACACCTCTAAGATCATCCATGTACAACTGACATTGGGCAAATCTGCAGTGCAAATTGTGGCCTGCTACAGATCATCTTCCATGACCCAGGACCACCACTCCACCTTTCTGGAGACACTGGAAAACATGAAGGTCCTACCAAACACCCTGATATTGGGTGATTTCAATTAGCTTACAATTCACTGGGAAACCTACTCGAGTACAAATTCCCAGGCCCAGTGCTTCCTGGAATTCATCAGCTCAAATGCCCTGGATCAGCTGGTAAACTCCCCTACCAGAGGTGAAAACATATTGGACCTGGTCATCACCAACATGGGTGACAGGTGTTCCACACTGGAGGTTAACCCGTCACTGGTTAGATCAGACCATAAACTAATCACTCTGGATGTCCACACCCCACCACCATCCCCACTAAGGAAACCACAGTAAAAAACTTTTCTAAAGCAAACTTCACCTTACTTAAGACAGAGGTGGTAAGTTTCACAGCTCCCATGCTAAAGGATAATGCTGCCCAAGATGCAGTAACCTTTACAAATGCACTCTATGAACATCTACAAGGATGCATGGATCATGCCATCCATAGCAAAACCAAGACTCACTCCTCTAAGAGAAGGAAACCAGTTTGGTGGACCCCTGCAATAAACAGGCTATACAATAGAAGGAGGAAACTAGTTCAGAAAAAAAGCAAATCCCAAGAAGAAAAGACATCCCTGATCAGTATCCGTAAGAAACTAAGGTCCCTCATGAAATCATCCAAGGCTAACTTCGAAAGAAAAATAGCCAAGGATTCAAAAGATAACCACAAAGCCTTCTTTAGCTATGTTAAGAATCTAGGTGACAACTCACAGATATGCACTGAACTAGTGCAAAATAGCACAAAATATACCGAACCTACTGATATTGCCAACATCCTGGCAGATAGATTCAGTGCAAACTTCACCCCCCCCTCTCATCTCCAAAAGGGCCCACAACAATACCGGAAAAGTGTAGTGTCCCAAAAATCACAGACACACAGGTGAAAACAGCCCTTTCAAAATCCAAAAACACAATGTCAATGGGACCAGATGGTGTCCCAGGCTGCATCTTGCATGACCTACAGAATGAACTAACCCCCTACCTAAACACGCTGTTCAACCTCAGCCTCTCCACAGGCTACGTGTCCATAGAATGGTGCACAGAAACGGTTATTCCTCTCCACAAAGGAGGGGCCACAACTGACCCTGATAACTATCACCCCATAAGCTTGACTAGCCTGGTATGCAAGGCTATGGAGCGTATCATCATAGAACTCATTAACAAAGACATTGGGAACCTCCAAACACTTGACCCGAACCAGTTTGGCTTTGTTAAGGGGAGATCATGCCTACTAAACCTGGTTGACTTCTTTAAGACAGTCACCAAGGCGATAGACGAGGCAAAGGTGGTTTACACATCCTACCTTGACCTCACCAAGGCTTTCAACACCATTCCCCACTCGGGTATTACAGAAAAACTCACCAGCCTGAACATAAACCCCTACATCACGAGATGGGTTGCCAACTGGCTTACAGACAGAACTCACACGGTAAGAATAGCGAGCTCCATGTCCAACTCTAAACTGTGATGTGAATGGTCTGTGGAGTTTGGTTCATTAAAAGCTTCGAAGTGGATTTGTGGTTCTACAGTTTTCCTTGGCTTACAGCACTTTGTTCGTTATTTGTTGGTCAACTTTTAAGTGCTTCCAGTGGTTTTTCGTGTTTTGCAACTCTAAACTGTCACAAGTGGTGTCCCACAAGGCTCGGTCCTGGGACCCCTACTGTTCGGCATATACTTCTCAGAAGTACAGGCAAACACAGGAGGACTATGGCTAACCAAGTTCACCGATGACTGCAAACTGGGAACCATAATTGACTCTCTGGCTGACACGGACATCCTCCAAAAGGGCCTTACTGAGACGGACACCTGGTGTCAAAGTCATGCCCTCAAGCTAAATGCCAAAAAATGCATAGTCATCCCATTTGGGAAAAACAAAAAAACCATGAATTACCACATAGGAGGCAGCCCCCTTAATACAGAAGAGGTAATAAGAGATCTGGAGACCCAGGTAGATAGTAATCTCTCCTTTGACAATCATATTGCCAAAGTAGTTCGGAAATCCTTCTATGTGGCCCATCTAATTACTAAAGGGTTCGCATCTAGAAATAAAGAGGTTATAGTGCCCCTCTACCCGTCATTCATTAGACCCATCATAGAGTACAATGCCCCATTTGGGATGTACCTCACAAGACACTTGTTACAGCTGGAAAGACCACAAAAGTACCTCACCAAGAGGATTACTGGCCTCAAACATATGTCCTATGCAGCCCGACTGAAAAAAACTCTGGCTGTACCCAGTGGCATATCGCTTGCTCAGAGGTGATCTTTGCCTGACTTACAAAGCCATGTTGTTGTGTCTTTTCGGCTTTTCCCGGTTAGGGGTTGCTACAGCGGAACTCCGGTCCACTAATGATTGGCAGTAGATTTTTACATGCCGAGTTGCCAGCCCTGACGCACAACCTTCAATGAAGGTACGCCTATTCATGCATGTCTCCACACAGAAGACGCTCTAGCTGAGAATCGAACAGGATAATGTCTTACTGTGAGGCGACAATGCTACCGCAGTACCACCATTGCAGTTCTGACTTACAAAGCCATGTCCAACTCAAAATTGATGGACATGCTCCACCTAAAGAAATCCAAGTCACTGCAAGCCATGCGCTCTAGTGAGCTAAACCTCACCACAACAATAAATAGAACATGCTGGAGGGATAAATTCCTGTCACAGAGACTCCCCATGCTTTGGAACAAAATTCCAAATTACACCAGGCAGAGCCCCTCACTAACACTCTTCAAGAGAAACCTTGACGAGTGGATGGGTAACAGAAAATACACCGCTGGGATCACTTCATTGGCTCTGCTTGACAGAGGATCAGTTAATTAATCAATGGGGCGGAGAAAGCTGACACACTCTGGCTAGGCTTATAAATGCCCTCGGGAAGATAGCCTAGTACCTACCTATGAACCTATGAACCTATAACTAGTGGAGTGACACTGGGATCAGTTCTGGGACTTCTCTGAATGTACCATTGTAACTAGTGGGGTGACACTGAGATCAGTTCTGGGACTTCTCTGAATGTAACATTGTCACTAGCAGGGTGACACCATAGGTTCATAGGATGATGCTAGGCTATTGGGACAGAGGTCCTTATAAGCCTAGCCAAGAATTTTGCCCATGCTCTCACAAAGTAAGCACTTGCTTCCCCTGTCCAGAAGGGACACAGGTGGAATCCCAGGGGGCATATCTTCTGTTTCACATCCAGTTTCCTCTTAAAGAGGGCTAGAGAGAAACTTTGCTTGACATGGAGAGGGAATGTATTCCATAGATGGGGGAGTATTTGGGACACAAATCTATCCTGCCAACAAGTTCTATTAGTGTCACAGGCAAGGTTGAGGCCTTGCATGCGGGTTGCATGAGTGGAATTTGACTTACCGATATGCAGCAAATCCATCAAGGCTGGGTCTGAGATGGCCTTGTATGCCAGACACAGGTCACCTCTGAGCAGTCTGCACGAGACTAGAGATGTGAGTAGAGGGACAGGGATTTTAGCCTATCTGTACAGGATAGGCGTTTGACACCCTGATTTTCCTGGTCAGGAACCTCTGTGGTCTCTCCAGCTGCTGCATGTGCTTAGCAAGGTACAGGGCATTGTACTTGACAATGGGTCTGATAAGGGAGGAGTACAGGGATGGTATGACCTCCTTGCTCCTGGATGAAATACCTTTACTTATGAGGTCAGCCATGTAGAAAGCCTTCCATACAATGGAGGCAACATGGTGGTCAAAAGTCAGGTTGCTATTAACCTGGGTGCCCAAGTCCCTCACAACTGATTGTGTACTTAGTGTGTTGTTATTAATATGATAATTAGTGGGGACTCCATTTTCCCCAAAGGGGATAAAGATGCATTTATTGGGATTCAGTTTGAGGCCATGCTTCTAGCACTAGTCATTAGTTGGGGTAGAGCCCTCTTGGAGGATGTTCACATCACTAGGATCACCAGTATCAGTTCTGGGTCTTCTGCTATTTGGCATTTATTTTACACATATCCAAGCCAATATCTCAGAAGTGTGGTTCATAGGTTTGTACTAGGCTAATGGCCCTGGAGCCTAGCCCATAGAATTACCCTGACATTGTGCCACCTGACATTAGTATAAAGTGTCTCTGTCAAGTAGAGCCACTGGAGTGATGGAGTTATCCCCGAGGTGAATTTTCTATTTCCCATCCACTCATCAAGATTTCTCCTGAAGAGGGCCAGTAAGGTGCTCTGCTTGACATGTATGGGAAGTCTATTCCATAGCATGGGCAGTTTCTGGATTATGAACCTGTCCCTCGAACATGTTGTTTTGATTGTGGTAATGAGGTTGAGGTCTCTGGAGCATGTGGTGCGGAGGGATTGAGATTTCTTTAGATGTAGCATTTCTAACAGAGCAGGGTCAGACATGGCTTTGTAAGTGAAGCAGAGATCGCATCTAAGTAGGCGATATGAGACAGAGAATAGTTGGAGTTTTTTGAGTCTGTCCATATAGGACAACTGTTTAAGGCCTACGATCATCTTTCTGAGGTACTTTTGCAGCCTCTCCAGTTGTTGCAGGTGTCTAGTGAGGTACATGCCAAATGGGGCATTGCACTCGATGACTGGCCTAATGAGGGAAGAGTAGAGGGAGACAATGACCTCTTTCTTCCTGGATGACAAACCCTTAGTAATGAGATGTGCCACATAGAAGGACTTTCTGACCACAGTGGCAATGTGATGGTCAAAAAAGAGGTTGCTGTTAACCTGTGTTCCCAGATCTCTAATAATGCCATCTGTGTTCAGTGGAATACCATCGATGTGGTAATTCATGGGAACTGAGTTTTTCCCAAAGGGGATGATGACACATTTTTTGGCATTGAGCTTAAGGCCATGATTCTGACACCAGTCGTTGGTATCAGTGAGGCCTTTTTGCAGGATGTCAACATCACTTGAGGAGTTAATAATAGCACCCAACTTGCAATCATCTCAAACTTTGGCAGCTAGAGTCCCTTCATGTTGGCCTGGACTTCAGAGAAGTAGATATCAAACAGTAGAGGACCCAGAACCGAACCCTGTGGGACTCCACTCGAGATTGGTCGGCAGTCTGACTTGGAGTCAGCTACTTTCACACTGTGGGTTTTATCTGTGAGCCAGTTTGCAACCCACCCAGTGATATAGGGGTTGATGCCTAGCTTAGTGAGTTTTTCTATGATTCCTGATTGGGGAATGGCATCAAAGGCCTTGGCCAGATCAAGGTAGGCTGTATGAACCACCTTGCCCTCATCCACAGCTCTGGTGACTGACACAAAGAAGTCGACCAAGTTGAGCAGGCATGATCTATCCTTCATAAAACCAAACTGTGCGGGATCCAGAGTTTGGGGATTCCCTATATTCTTGTTTATTAGATCCATGATGATGTGTTCCATAGCTTTGCATATCAGACTCATCAGGCTAATGGGGCAATAGTTCCCAGGGTCTGTAATTGTCTTTCCTTTGTGGAGAGGGATGACTGTAGCAGTGCGCCATTTGGTAGGGACAAAGCCTGAGGTGAGCCTGTGATTGAACAGGGCACACAGGCGAGGTGCCAGTTCACTCTGCAGTTCATGTAGAACACAACCAGGGATATTGTCAGGTCCCATAAAAGCTGTATTCTTGGCCTTGGACAGTGCTGTTTTAACCTGTGCACCAGTAATACTGGGTGTCTATCAATCTACTGGTATTGTGATTAGTCCTTTGGCAGGGGAGAGGGGGTAAAGCTGGCACTGAATCTGTCGGCCAGTATATTGGCAATGTCTGTTGGCTCAGTATAGGAGGTACCATTGTGCAGTAGCTCAGAGAAAATCTGGGTATTTCCATGGAGATTCTTTACATAACTATAGAAGGCCTTGTGGGTGTCTTTACTATCTGCTGCAATTCTGCTTTCATAGCTAGCTTTAGAGGATTTGATGAGGGATCTCATCTTTTTGTTGAGGCTGATAAGGGAGTTTTTTTTCCAGTCTTGAGACTTCACCTTATTCCACATCAGTTTCTTCCTTCTGTTGTAGAGCTTATTTATGGCAGGGGACCACCAGATTGGTTTCCTTTTTGTGAAGAATAGCATTTTGGTTCTACTGGGTATGGCGAGATCCATCCATTTGTGTATGTGTTTGTACAGTGCATTGGTGTATGATTTGGCAGTCATGCAACTATTCTCCATTTGCATGGGTGCCATGAAGTTAGCCACCTCTGTTTTTAGGTGCTGTTAGCTTTGGAGAAGTTTTTCATGGTGGTTACCTTTGCAGGGGTGAGGTGGGGGGATGTGGATTTGCAAGGTGATTAGTTTGTGGTTGGATCTAACCAGGGAGGAGTTGACTATTGGTGTAGAGCAACAGTCACCCATGTTAGCAATGACCACGTCAATGATGTTCCTCCCTCTAGTGGGGGATAAGAACAAGCTGGTCCAGGGCATTGGAATTAAAGAATTCTAGGAAACATTGGGCAAGTGTATTGGTACATGAATAGTTTACCCAGTTAATGGATGGGGTAGTTGAAGTTGCCTAGTATGAGAGTGTTAGGTTGGACCCTAATATTCTCCAGGGTGCTTAGGAATGTGGAGTGTGAGTCTTGTGACATGGTTGGGGACCTATAGCAGGCTACAACCCGAATCACTGTCTTACCCAATGTTAGCTGCACCTGAAGTATCTCTGATGTGTTATGTTGGGCTACCAGTCTGGAGGTATGTGCATCCTTTATGAATATGGACACACCTCCACCTTTGGAGCTTTGGTTCAAGTTCTGAGGTGTTGGTTGACCAACATTTGCTGATAACTGCAACCTGGATAGTGTTATCTGCTTATCCAACAATACAAAGCAGTTGCAGCAGGGACTGAAAAGTGCATATACATGGTGTATTAAAAACTGCCTCAAACTAAATGAAAAAAGTGCAGCAAAGTAGCATTAGACAGAAAGGCTGTTCCCACCTCACAAATTCTGAAAGGTACTCCTCTTCAGACAGATATAGTCATAACAGATTTGCCACTTCACTTATGTGGATTGCTTTCTCTAATTCGAAAGTACAGTTGTGTAAAATCTTACCATAATGGTAGTTGTCTTTGCCTTCACTGATACAGTATTCTTAACAAATGGGATTCCCTGCCATGGAAGCCCGAACATTCAGCCAGTCTACCAAAGACTATTTGTTGCTTTTAAAGGTATGCTGAGCATCACCCAAATGCTCCTTGCGTAGCATAGGGCATAAAGGTGATGTTCAGGCCTACCATAGTCAGAACTGAATGTCACAGTCCAAGAAACCGAAGAGTTAACCTGTACATCCAGGAATGGCTAAAGACTAGGGGGAAGGAGGGAGAGAGTGAATACTGCAGCAGTGAAAGCAAGGACCTCTACTATTATGGTAAGATTTTACACAACTGTACTATGTCCTGACATTAACTGCTGCAGTACTCAACTTATGGGAAAGTGCCAAAGCTCAAGAAGAAACTTGAGAGGGGGAAGGTGCAGATAAGCACCCTAAAACCAGCCCTAGCTCTAGAAATACTATCCAACCTTCATTGCTTGGTAAAGGTATGCACAGAAGTCCAGGTAGCTGACTCAAGAATAAAATTAGTATCTAACCCTTGAAAAAAGCACACAAAGAAGCCACAGTTCTAGTAGAATAAGCCTTAACTATAGGAAGGCTCTTGCCATGAAAAGTATAATAAAAGGAAATAGCCTTAGAAATGCAAGAAGAAATAGTTTGCTTGGATACAGCAAGCCCAAAAGATCTAGGATGAAAAGAAACAAATAACTGATCGAATTGTCTAATAGCCTTAGTCTTATCCAAATAAACCCTGAGCTGACTATGCACATCCAAAGTATGCAGCACTCTTTCACTATCACACTGTGGACAGGGGAAAAAGCAGGCAGATTAATAGACTGAGTCAGTGGTAGCTCATTAATCAACTTAGGCATAAAAGTAGGATTAGTACGCAAGTACACTTTGTTCTCATGAAAAGGTAAGAAAGGAGGACAAGCCATAAGGGCTTGCAACTCAGATACCCATCTGGCAAAAGTAAGAGCTAACAAAAGAACAGTCTTCCAGGAACAACGTAGCAAGGAAACTGAAGCAGCAGGCTCAAAAGGAGCCTGAGTCAACTTCTACAAAACAAAATTAAGATCCCAGGGAGGAGGAACAGACTTCCTGGGAGGTCTAATATTAAGGACATCTTTAAGAAATTGTTTCACCTCAAATCTAGAAGCTAAAGGAGGAGAAAAAGGCAGACAAGCAGAGATAGCTGACAAGTGGGCCTTAATAGAAGAATAAGCCAACCCAGCATTGAGCAACTCACACAAATAAAAGAGAACCAAAGGAACATCCACAGTAAATGGGTCCAGGTTACAAGAGAGACACCAAATAGAAAACCTCTTCCATTTGGATAAGCAAGATTTCCTATGGGTAGGTTTTCTAGCTTCCTGCAGGACTAGTAGCACATCCTCAGAAAAAAGGTTTCTGTGAGGAGTCAAAATCCTTTTGCCCACAGTGTCAGTTGAAGCATGGACAGGTGGGGATGGATGAGAGAGCCCTTGTCTTGTATGATTAGATCCACCCTGCGAGGTAACTTGTGGTGATTGCCACTGGCTAGATTTAGAAATAGAAGAAACCAGTGCTGTCACAGCCAAAAGGGAGTCACCAACAAGATTTTGGGAGCATCATACTGAATCTTGAACAGGACTCTCGGAATTAGAGGAAGGAGAGGGGAATGCATAAAGACATCCCCTTCCAAGAGAATGAGAAGGGCGTCCACCTTTCACACCAGAGGACCTGGGACTCTGGTACAAAACAGAGGAAGTTATATGTTTAGAAAGGCAAAAAGATCAACTTGAGGAGCACCCCACTGGTAGATAATGTCCAGAAAGAGATCCCTGTGAAGTATCCATTCATGGGACTAAGTTAAGAACCCATTCAGAGTGTCTGCCACAATGTTCTGATCTGAACTGCCTGAAGAGTCACTTGATACTTAACAGCAAGATCCCATACCAGAAGTGCCAAATGGCAAAGAAGATAAGAACTCATTCTTACCTGCTTATTGATATAATACAAACTGTGGTATTGTCTGTGAACACTTTGAGAGGCCCTGAACAGAAAAGAGGAGGAAAGGCCTGAAGAGTCAGCAGAAGAGCACTCATCTTTTTGACACTGATGTGCTCTTTCTGCTGATGAGGCGACAACACCCCCTGTACTTTTTGGGAGCTAAATGTCTACTGCATCCCAATATGAAATCTGTGAACAATTCCGCAGAGGGAAGAGGGGGATGAAAAGGGATTCCTGGATTCAGAGACAACTGCTGAATTCACCCAGTGAAGTTCCTGTCTGAGATAAGAAAGAAGAGGAACTACAAAGTCCATAAGATGTGTGTGCTGGAGCCACAAACTTCAGAAATCACTGAAACTTTCTCATGTGAAGTTTGGCCAGAGGGAGCATCAGAATGGTAGATGCCATGAAACCCAGAGCTTTCAGAAACTCCCTGGTGGTAATGGAAGCCAGAGGAAGAAGAGTTTGAAAGAAAGAAATGAGAGTTAAAGCCTTCAGGGGCAGGGATGCAAGCACTGGCACCATCTGAATCCTGCAACCCAGAAAAACATGATCCTGAGAAGGAGTCAGAGAAGACTTTTTGAAACGTATAATGAACCTCAGGCTCTGAAGAAGGGAAATGGCAAAATGAAGATTTTGCAAATGGTTCTCTGGAGAGGATGCCTGCATCAACAGGTTGCATAAGTAAGGAAACAAAGCCTGCAAAAAGCAAACACAGGAGCAATTAATTTGGTGAATACTCATGGGGCCAAAGGGAAAGCAGAGAAGTGAAAATGTCAGGAAGCAACAGAGAAATGCAAACAATTTCCTGAAAAGAGGATGGATCAGAATATGGAGATCCAGAGACAACATATAGGGCTGAGGAAGCAAGACAGGAAACAGAATCTGAAGGGACAACATCCAAAAGGAAGGCACTTTTAGAAAGGTGTTTACATGAGATAAGTCTAGAACAGGTCTGCAAGTGCCCTCTTTTCTAGGCACTAGAAACAGTCTGGAATAGAATGCTTTCCCCTTTTGGGATACAGGCACATCTTGAATAGTACCCTGATGCAAGAGATTTTGAAGAAGCTCTAGAAAAAGAGAAGTTGTTCCAGAGGAGACTGAGGAATGCCCATAAAAAGAGGCCAGGATTTCCACACAATGAAGTACCCTCGGTGAATAATTGACAGAAACCAAGAATCCTGAGTGATTTGAGGAAGATTAAAGGTGAAGAGAAAGAGGAATGTGGCGGGGAAGAGATATCAAGTCATACAGCACCTGGTTTGTCCAGAAAGGAAAGCTTCAGATTCTGAAAACTGAAAAGCCTTAGCAGGAGGAGCCTTTTTTGCCACTCTGCCTACCCTTTAGTAGAAGGGTGGGATGGCCTATGAACAAAGGCAGGCTTAGCTGGGATAGTTTCTCTGAAATGTAGGCACAGGAGAAACAAACAATGGTTTAAGCTGCTATAAGACATTACCCTTATCCTGAAGGGACTTAAACAAACAAACCAGCAGCAACATCCCCAAATAAAACTTTATAATTCAGAGGAGCATCCATCAACTTAGGTTTAATATCATCAGATAGAGGCTCATGCCTAAGCCAAGAATATCTTCTTACTACTGAACCAAAAACCAGCATCCTTAGAAGAGGCATCTGCTGCATCATAACTACATTTAATAGAATGACAAATGACTTGAGACGAAGTCCCTAGCACGGAAAGAAAAGAAGCTTTACCCTTGGAGTCTGAAAAATCATAAATAAGTTGACAGACCTGAGAATGAATAGCCAACGCATACCTAGACTATGGGTCTGATAATTAATAGCCCTAAAAGCTAGGGTAGCAGAAATATAAACCTTCTTACCCAACCTTTCCATAGTTTTGCTATCCTTGTCAGAAGGCAATTACTTGGGTGAAGGAAGCAATTGAGATGGCTTAACAGAGGCTACAGACACAAAAGAGGGGTCTGCAGCAGGACATTTATATAGGAAAGGACAGTCCTCCTGCATCATATAAAACCCGACATGCTTCTTGGGAGCAGGGGGCAGAGAATCAGGTGCATGACAGGTACTGGAAAAAGCATCCAGCAAAGCAGCCAAAACAGGAGGAACAGCTGCAGGTTTAGGAGATTCCACCTGCAGCAACTGATAGTACCTCTTATGGATATCAAAGACCTGTGCACAATCCCACTTAAAAAATCCATGATCCTAGAGATTGTGTCCCCAAAGAAAATGTCCTCAAAAGGAACATCTCAACTAATAGATTCCTCCTCTTCTGACCCATAGTCTAAAGGAGAAGAATTTGAATGGAATAAGTCAGGGATTCTGTATCCGAATCAACTCATCATCAGAGCACAAAAAAAGTATAAAAAAACAAAATCCCCAATGGGGTACTTATCTGAAATTGCAATAGAAGACAGCAAACAGGTGTAGATAATCACTAGAGAATGAAAATGCATTCACCTGGCACAAAATGGATGCAGGTAAACAGACTGACAGTAAAAAGCTATATTCAAACTGGCAGCAAAGAAGTTCTGATTATGGTAGGCCCGAATGTCATCTTTATGCCCTACGCTACACAAGAGGCATTTGGAAGATGTCCAGGGTACCTTTTAAAAGTGACAAGTACTCTTTGATAGACTGGCAGGACATTTGTGCTTCCACAGCAGAAAATCCCATCTATTAAGAATACTGCAGCAGTATGTAAGGACATTGTCATATTTCCATGACAGTAAGGAAATCCTTCCATTTGATCCACTTAATTTCCATGGGAATTTTTTCAAGATCTAAAGACATGATCGTACCGCTGTACTCTTCCCTAATCAAACCCATCAGTCAATACAATACCCCTTTTGATATGTACAAATCCAAGCATATTACTCAACTGGGAAAATCCCAAAGATTACTCAATAGATTAGCCTACAGATTGCCACAATGTGACTTGTGTCTTTCTTTTCAAGCCATGAAAGATCTAGTTCTATTTGAACACCTATTTCATCTTAAAACTAGTGGCTCTACAAACACTTGCACTATGGCATATATGTTTACTAACAAATAAACAAGACTCACTGGAGAGATAGGTTCCTAACTCTGCATATTGTACATTGTATTCCAATGTAATAAGTTACTACTACAGGTAAAACAAAGTGCTATTTTTCTACCTTTACTGCTAGTCTTGGTGGCTGGATTGGTAGACCCAAATTTACAGCAGAGTTATCATATACTGCCCTACTTAAGTTAAAAGGTGAGTACTAATAAGTGCTTGAAAAGAACTTTTATGTCTGATTAAAGGTGTATATGGCTAGGCAGCTTTTGGTCCCTGTGATCCCTTGTTCCTGTGTTCCAATGATACAGTCGCATGGATGTACTTAGCTTTGTTGGATGCATTTACATCTTCACCATGGTCAGATGCATGCACATTATCAGCACTCTCAGGTGTGTGCACATCCTCAGCACTATCAGATGCATGCACATTCTCAACGTTATCAGCTGTGTGCATGTCTTCAGCACTATCAGATGCCTGCACATGCTCAATACTGTCAGATACATTTATGTCCTCAGCACTATCAGATGCATGCACATCCTCAGCACTGTCAGGTGTGCATTTTCTTAGCACCATCAGCTGCGTGCATGTCCTCAGCACTGTCAGGTGTGTACACATTCTCAGCACTGTCAGGTATGTGCACATCCACTGCACTATCAGATGCATGCACATCCTCAGCACTGCCCAGTGTGTGCACATCCTCAGCACTATTAGGTGCATGCACATCCTCAGCACTGCCCAGTGTGTGCACATCCTCAGCACCATTAGATGCATGCACATGCTCAACACTGTCAGATGCATTTATGTTCTCATTATTATCAGATGCATGTGGAGCCTCAGCACTATCAGGTGTGTGCACATCCTCAACACTGTCAGATGTGTGTATGTGTTCAGCACCATCAGATGCATGCACATGCTCAACATTGTCAGATACATTTATGTTGTCAGCACTATTAGGTGTGTGCACATTCTCAGCACTATCAAGTGTGTGGACAGCCTCAGCACTGCCAGCTGTGTGCACATCCTCAGCACTATCAGATGCATACACATCCTCAGCACCATCAGATGCATGCACATGCTCAACATTTATGTTCTCAGCACTGTCAAATGCATGCACATCCTCAGCACTGTAAGATGTGTGCACGTTCTCAGCACTGTCAGGTGTGTACACATCCTCAGCACTATCAGATGCATGCACATCTTTAGCACTGTCCGGTGTGTGCACATCCTCAGCACTATCAGATGCATGCACATACTCAGCACCATCAAATGCATGCACATGCTCAACACTGACAGATGCATTTATGTTCTCATCATTATCAGATGCATTAACATCCTCAGCACTGTCAGGTGTGTGCACATCCTCAACTCTGTCAGATGGGTGTATGTGTTCAGAACCACCAGATGCATGGACATGCTCAACATTGTCAGATATATTTATGTCGTCAGCACTGTCAGTTGTGTGCACATTTTCAGCACTATCAGATGTATGCACATCCTCAGCACTGTCAGGTGTGTGCACGTCTTCAGGACTATTATATGCATACACATTCTCAGCACTATCAGATACATGCACATGCTCAACACTTAATGTTCTCAGCACTATCAGATGCATGCACATACTCAACACTGTCAGGTGTGTGCACATCTTCAACACTATCAGATGGGTGCACATGCTCAACACCATCAGATGCATGCACATGCTCATCACTTATGTTCTCAGCAATATCAGATGCATGCACATTCTCAGCACTGTCAGGTGTGTGCAAATCATCAACACTGTTAGGTGTATGTACGTTCTCAGCACTGTCAAGTGTGTGCATGTCCTCAGCACTATCAGATGCATGCACATCTGCAGCACTGTCAGGTGTGTGCATGTGCTCAGCACCACCAGATACATGATCATCCTCAGCACTGTCAGGGTGTGTGCACATCCTCAGCACTGCCAGGTGTGTGCAATCCTTAGCACTGTCAGATGCATGCACATCCTCAGCACCACCAGGTGAGTGCACATCCTCAGCACTGTCAGGTGTGTGGACATCCTCAGCACTGTCAGGTGTGTGCACATCCTCAGCACTATCAGATGCATGCACATCCTCAGCAGTGTCAAGTGTGTGCACATCCTCAGCACTATTAGATGCATGCACATCCTCAGCACCATCAGATGCATGCACATCCTCAGCACGGTCAGATGTGTGCATGTCCTCAGCACAGTTAGATGCACGCACATCCTCAGCACCATCAGATGCATGCACATGCTCAACACTTATGTTCTCAGCACTATCGGATGCATGTGCATCCTCAGCACTGTCAGGTATGTGCACATCCTCAGCACTGTCAGATGTGTGCATGTTCTCAGCAATTTCAAGTGTGTGGACATCCTCAGCACTGTCAGGTGTGTGCACATCCTCAGCACTATCAGATGCATGCACATGCTCAACATTTATGTTCTCAGCACTATTAGATGCATGCACATCCCCTGCACTGTCAGATGTGTGCACATCCTCAGCACTGTCAGGTGTGTGCACATCATCAACACTGTCAGGCGAGTGTACGCTCTCAGCACTGTCAGGTGTGTGCAAATCCTCAGCACTATCAGATGCATTCACATTCTCAGCACTGTCAGGTGTGTGCATGTCCTCAGCACTATTAGATGCATGCACATCCTCAACACCGTCAGATGCATGCACATGCTCAACACTTATGTTCTCAGCACTATCAGATGCATGCGCATCCTCAGCACTGTCAAGTGTGTGTATGCGCTCAGCACCACCAGATGCATGCACATCCTCAGCACTGTCAGGTGCGTGTATGTGCTCAGCACTATCAGATGCCTGCACATGCTCAACACTGTCAGATACACTTATGTTCTCAGCACTATCAGATGCACGCACATCATCAGCACTGTCAGGTGTGTGCACATCATCAACAATGTCAGGCGTGTGTACATTCTCAGCACTGTCAGGTGTGTGCATGTCCTCAGCACTATCAGATGCATGCATATCTGCAGTACTGTCAGGTGTGTGCACGTGCTCAGCACCACCAGATGCATGCACATGATAAATACTGTCAGATATATGTATGCCCTCAGCACTATCAGATGCATGCACATCCTCAGCACTGTCAGGTGTGTGCACGTTATCAGCAATGTCAGGTGTGTGCACATCCTCAGCACTGCCAGGTGTGTGCATGTCCTTAGCACTGTCAGATGCATGTGCATCCTCAATACTGTCAGGTGTGTGCACATCCATAGTTCTGTCAGGTGAGTGTGTGTGCTCAGCACCACCACATGCATGTACATCCTCAGCACTGTCAGGTGTGTGCACATGCTCAGCACAATCAGATGCATGCACATACTCAGCACCATCAGATGCATGCACATGCTCAACACTGTCAGATGCATTTATGTTCTCATCATTATCAGATGAATGTGCAGCATCAGCACTGTCAGGTGTGTGCACATCCTCAACACTGTCAGATGTGTGTATGTGATCAGCACCACCAGATGCATGCACATTCTCAACATTGTCAGATACATTTATGTCTTCAGCACTGTCAGGTGGTTGCACCTTCTCAGCACTATCAAGTGTGTGGACAGCTTCAGCATTGTCAGCTGTGTGCACATCCTCAGCACATTCGGATGCATACACATCCTCAGCACCATCAGATGCATGCACATGCTCAACACTTATGTTCTCAGCACTATCAGATGCATGCACATCCTCAGTACTGTCAAGTGTGTGCAACATCCTCAACTCTGTCAGATGTGTGTATGTGTTCAGCACCACCAGATGCATGCACATGCTCCCCATTGTCAGATACATTTATGTCATCAGCACTGTCAGGTGGTTGCATGTTTTCAGCTCTATCAAGTGTGTGTACAGCCTCAGCATTGTCAGATTTGTGCACATCCTCAGCACTATCAGATGCATACACATCCTCACTACCATTAGATGCATACACATGCTCAACACTTATGTTCTCAGCAGTATCAGATGCATGCACATCCTCAGCACTGTCTGTTGTGTGCACATCCCCAACTCTGTCAGATGTGTGTTTGTGTTCAGCACCACCAGATGCTTGCATATGCTCCCCATTGTCAGATACATTTATGTCATCAGCACTGTCAGATGTGTGCATGTTCTCAGCACTATCAAGTGTGTGGACAGCCTCCACACCATCAGCTGTGTGCACATCCTCAGCACTATCAGATGCATGCACATCCTCAGCACTGTCAGGTGTGTGCACGTCCTCAGCACTATTAGATGCATACACATTCTCAGCATCATCAGATGCATGCACATGCCCAACACTTATGTTCTTAGCACTATCAGATGCATGCACATTGTCAGCACTGTCAGGTGTGTGCACATCACCAACACTGTTAGGTGTGTGTATGTTCTTGGCACTGTCAAGTGTGTGCATGTCCTCAGCACTATCAGATGCATGCACATCTGCAGCACTGTCAGGTGTGTGCATGTGCTCAGCACCACCAGATGCATGCACATCCTCAGCACTGTCAGGGTGTGTGCACATCCTCAGCACTGCCAGGTGTGTGCAATCCTTAGCACTGTCAGATGCATGCACATCCTCATCACCATCAGGTGAGTGCACATCTTCAGCACTGTTAGGTGTATGGACATCCTCCGCACTGTCAGGTGTATGCACATCCTCAGGCCTATCAGATGCATGCACATCCTCAGCACGGTCAGATGTGTGCATGTCCTCAGCACTGTTAGATGCATGCACATGCTCAACACTTATGTTCTCAGCACTATCAGATGCATGTGCATTCTCAGCACTGTCAGGTATGTGCACATCTTCAGCACTGTCAGTTGTGTGCATGTTCTCAGCAATGTCAAGTGTGTGGACATCCTCAGCACTCTCAGGTGTGTGCACATCCTCAGCACTATCAGATGCATGCACATCTTCAGCACTGTCAGGTGTGTGTATGTCCTCAGCACTATTAGATGCATGCACACCCTCAACACCATCAGATGCATGCACATGCGCAACACTTATGTTCTCAGCACTATCAGATGCATGCACATCCTCAGCACTGTCAGATGTGTGCACATCCTCAGCACTGGCAGGTGTGTGCACATCATCAACACTGTCAGGCGTGTGTACGTTCTCAGCACTGTCAGGTGTGTGCACATCTGTCCCAGATGCATGCACATGCTCAACACTTATGCTCTCAGCACTATCAGATGCATGCACAGCCTCAGCACTGCCAGGTGTGTGCACATCATCAACACTGTCAGGTGTGTGTACATTCTCAGCACTGTCAGGTGTGTGCATGTCCTCAGCACTATCAGATGCATGCACATCCTCAGCACTGTCAAGTGTGTGCACGTTATCAGCATTGTCAGGTGTATGCACATCCTCAGCATTGCCAGGTGTGTGCATGTCCTTAGCACTGTCAGATGCATGTGCATCCTCAATACTGTCAGGTGTGTGCACATCCGTCGTTCTGTCAGGTGTGTGTGTGTGTGTGTGTGTGTGTGTGTGTGTGTGTGTGTGTGTGTGTGTGTGTGTGTGTGTGCTCAGCACCACCACATGCATGCACATCCTCAGCACTGTCAGGTGTGTGCACATCCTCAGCACTGTCAGTTGTGTGCACATGCTCAGCACTGTCAGGTATGTGCACATGCTCAGCACCACCAGATGCATGCACATGCTCAACACTGTCAGGTGTGTGCATGTCCTCAGCACTGTCAGATGCATGCACATCCTCAGCACTGTCAAGTGTGTGCACGTTATCAGCACTGTCAGGTGTCTGCACATCCTCAGCACTGTCAGGTGTGTGCACGTGCTCAGCACTGTCAGGTATGTGCACATGCTCAGAACCACCAGATGCATGCACATGCTCAACGCTGTCAGGTGTGTGCATGTCCTCAGCATTGTCAGATGCATGCACATCCTCAGCACCATCAGATGTATGCACATCCTCAGCACCATTAGGTGCATGCACATCCTCAGCACTGTCAGGTGTGTGTATGTGCTCAGTACTGTCAGGTGTGTGCACATCCTCAGCACTGTCAGGTTTGTGCATATGCTCAGCCCCACCAGATGCATGCACATGCACAGAACTGTCAAGTGTGTGCACATCTTCAGCACTGGCATGTTTATGCATATCCTCAGCACTGTCAGGTGTATACACAACCTCAGACCATTAGGTGAATGCACATCCTCATCAGTGTTAAGTGTATGCACATCCTCAAGATTGTCTCATACATTCACATCATCAGCCCTGTCATGTTTATGCATATCCTCAACACTGTCAGGTGCATGCATATCCTCACCCCTGTCCAGTGCATTCACATCCTCAGCCCTGTCATGTTTATGTATATCATCACTGTCTGGTGCATGCAAGTCCTTAGTACTGTCAGCTGTGTGTACATCCTCAGCATTGTTACTTTCATGAACGTCTTCAATACTATCAGGTGTGTACACTTCCCCTGCACTGTGAGGTATATGAACTTCTTCTATACAATTGAGTGCATGCATGTCCTCAGCACTATCAGATGTATGCAGATTCACAACATTTTATAAGCACTGTCACATGTATGCACATCATCAAAATTGTCAAGTGTGTGCACATCCTCAGCACTATCAGATGTATGCATCTTCAGCACCATCAAATGCATGTACATCCTCAGCACTGTCTGATGTGTGCACATTCTTAGCACTGTCAGGTGTGTGCACATCTGCAGCACTGTCAGATGCATGCATCTTCAGTACTATCATAAGCATGCACATCCTCAACACTGTCAGATGTGTGTACATTCTCAGCACTGACAGGTGTGTGCACATCTGCAGCACTGTCAGATGCATGTGTGTCTAAATCTGTAGTACTGTCAAGTGTGTGTACATCCTCAGCACTGTCAGATGCATGCACGTCATGAGCACTGTCAGGTATGTTCATTTCTTCAACATTGTGCTATTGTCACCTCTGTCAGGTGTTTGCATATCATCAGCACTATTAGGTTTATGCAAATCTTTAGCAGTATCAGGTGTGTTCTCATTGTCATCCCTATCAGGTGTGTGCACAACCACATCATTGGTTTTCCTGTTGCCTTTGTGGCTTTGGCCATGTCTGTAAAGGGTCCAGGATGACAAATTAATTTAATAAGCTAACAAATAAATAAATAAAAATAAATTTTGTGGTGTTGCAGGAAGTTTGTATACAAAGCACAAATACAGATTGGATATAATGCGTACATTATAAATGAATTGCAACAATTCAACCAATGAATGGATTAACCATACATGCCAATTGTTCTATGCAATCAGACGTCATCAGTTTAAAATGATGCAGGAGTATTGTACTATGCAATCAGACTTCATCAGTTTAAAATGATGCAGGAGTATTGTACTATGCAATCAGACTTCAGTTTAAAATGATGCAGGAGTATTGTACGATGCAATCAGACTTCATCAGTTTAAAATGATGCAGGAGTATTGTACTATGCAATCAGACTTCATCAGTTTAAAATGATGCAGGAGTATGACATTAATATTTGTGGTTATAAATGCAGACTTGTAGAAATCAAAGATTCCACAGATCCAAGTACTTTGGATCTCTGCAGGAGTTGGTGAAAATGTGTGTGGTTACACAATGCAGTTATGTACAAATAGAATATGCCACAGAGTGGAAGATCTGCATTGTATGCATGAATATAATGATCCCAATTAGGAGAAAATAGACTGTACTATGTTAGTGTAGTTAAAGTGAGGTATGTGAAAGTCTTTTAACTGGCTTCATCAGAAAGAGAACTATGCCAATTAGACAATTAAAACTGACTGCTGAGTACTGATTAAGGAAAGTTGATTTGGCTTGTTCATTATCTTAGTTAAGAGAAATGTGATTGGATTGTGATTTAAGGAGTAGCAATTGTATAATATTAATAAGTTAGTTGTAGAACATTTTATTCTACCAGGGCGTTTCCAATTATTTTCAGAGTGGTTAACTCTTTATTAAATTGTGTTTTTGAGAATATAACAGACTAATGGTAAGTTTGTTCCAACATTTTCTAAAAGATTCCTCATAGAATATGCTACCAAATGTGTCTTTTTTCATTGTTTTAATTGTGACTTGAAAAGTCTCTTGGTAGATTTAGATATCTTTTTTCTGGGCAGTTCTCCATTTGATGATGATGTTTGAGAGGGAAGAACAACAGTTTAAGTATAAAAACTTTTTGAGTGGAGCACAGATTAATAAAAGGCAGTCTGTGATCAAACTCAGATCAATAATTTTTGTGCAAACAATGATGAGCCCATCCTTGGCAGCCAACAGCAAACTGTGCTATTATATTATATTATATTATATTATATTATATTATATTATATTATATCATATTATATCATATATTATATTATATTATATTATATTATATTATATTATATTATATTATATTATATTAATTATATTATATTATATTGTTATGTTATATTATATTATATTATATTATATTATATTATATTATATTATATCATATATTATATTATATTATATTATATTATATTATATTATATTATATTATATTATATTATATTATATTATATTAATTATATTATGTTATATTATATTATATTATATTATATTATATTATATTATATTATATTATATTATATTATATTATATTATATGCCTGTTCCATTTCTTAAGGTGAGTTGACAAAAGTTAGTTAGTCAATATGGTAAGAGGGCTGGAATGAGAAAAGAGCAGTTCTTGGTTTAGTAGACTCAAAAACGGACTGGCTTTATAATGGCAGCCCAGTTGTGGATGAGCGGGAGTGGCCAGACTAAGGTCAAATATTACAAACTGGCTGTCAGTAGAAATACAGTAAGATAAGGCTACACACTCTATAGTGTGTTAATGGTTATCTTACTGGTATTTCTTCATATTAAATCAAGGCTGAGGGCTTGTTTGATCTTTAGGTCTTCCTACTGTTGACTGAGGCCACCACAAGCAGGGCTGTGTTGTGTGTGCTGGAACAGTGCATATGCTCTTCAAGTATGTGTTATTTGTGACTGTGCAATAATGCTTTCCAGGTGGCTCTTTAAAGAGGACCATCTCTCAGGTCTTCATTGTCATTGTAAAGAATCACGCCAACAGCGTTTACTGCTTCCCATTTGTGTAACTGTGCTGAAGCTGTGACACTTGTGTCAATCACAAACATTGTCAGTGATCTTTAAAAGAAATCCAGCAAATGTTGTTGTGTGTCATATGTGTTAATACAATGGCAAACTAGATAATATGTGTATATGAGTACCACAATATACCACTGCTATAAACAATCAAGATATACTCTGCTAGACATTCCACAAATAAGGGAGTGGTATATTTGACTATGTTATTTTCTCTGTTATTGCATAAACCCTTGACAGATGAGTTTGAACATGACTCCCTTACTCCACACAGATCCTTCATACCTCACAGTTGTTGATCCCTTACCCCAGATAGATCCCTCATTCCTCACAGGTGATGATCCCTTAACCCACACAGATCCTCATCCCTCACGGGTATAGGTCCCTTACCCCCACACGCAGATCTCTCATCCCTCACAGATGTTGATCCCTTACCCCACACAGATCCCTTATCTCTCACAGGTGATGATCCCTTAACCCACACAGATCCTCATCCCTCACGGGTATAGATCCCTTACCCCCACACGCAGATCTCTCATCCCTCACAGATGTTGATCCCTTACCCCACACAGATCCCTTATCTCTCACAGGTGTTGATCCCTTAACCCACACAGATCCCTCATCCCTCACAGGTGTTGATACCATACCCCACACACATATCCCTCATCCCTTACAGGTGTTGATCCCTTACCCCATACAGATCCCTCATCCTTCACAGGTGTTGATCCTTTACCCCACACAGATCTCTCATCCCTCACAGGTGTTTACATTTGACCACATCATAAGTGCATGAAACATCTCATTTCTACACTACTTATTACCAATCTACAGAGTGTTTCCCATCCAGGATGCACCTGTATAAATGCACTAAAATATCACAACAGCCATTGTCTACATTACACATTGGTCTATGGCACAATCCAGCACATTAATATTTGCCATACCGTTTCATGCTTCTCTAATTATGTCTTATTAGACAAAGTACACAACATACTAATACAGATGGAGATCAACAAACATCTCAAATTAATACTCTGAACTGTACTTCTGTTATCATTACCTCATACAAACACACCCTTTCAGCAGAGACTATCATCAGTTTTATCATTTATTTTTATTATTTATATATTTTTTATTTTATTTTTATTTTACATTTGTTGACCGGGCTAGTCTAGCTGGATACATGTCCATTTTCAGTAGAGGCCCGGGGAGAAAAGCTCCAAAGACATATGGAATAGAAAAAAATACAAAAATATAAAATATAAAACTATAGTATAAGATATACAAATGAGTAATAGTAAAGATACATGCAAAAAACAAATTAGAAAGTGGTAGGAGTTTAAGAAGTAAGCAAAAATTATTATTATTTTTTTTAAATTTAATTTCATGTTAACCATTTCAGCTATTAATACAAGTTACACAGCTGAGCTTCACACAGCTGATAAACTGCAAGTGCACATGTTAAATATTTGTTAATGCAGCCAATTCCTTCATAGCATGTACATTTATTACACATTGCATAAGTAAGGTCATGTTACACAATTAAATTAATCTAGTACACTGTACAGGTGTGGTTCAAAATGGTATGCAACTTTCACTCACAAATGATCATTATCAACATAAGTACATGTTGTTGTTAAACATCATGTATCGTTTTACAAAGGATTCAAGGAAAAATTTACTTGACCTGCAAACAGCATAACCTGATATGCTTGCATTTTTACATGCAACAACTTACATGTGATTAACTAACTCATTATGACATGTTTTTGTGTCCCACAGGAGCCACTTAAATGAAGCACTTGTGGCCAGTTCATCAATATCTTCTCATCTTCCTTGGTTCCTAAGCATGTATTAGCCTCCTTTGATGTCCCATACTGGGCCTCTTTTGCAGGGAAAGCACATGGGCTAAGCAAGGGTCAATATATGCTTCACTGAGTGATATAGAGTCAAGGCCATACCTCACACACAGCTTGCTGGGTGGTATCACCAGGTAAGTCCATAGGTCTTAACTTCATACATCCAGAATCAGGGATAAAGCCAATAATAATTTAGTGCAATGGTGCTAAATCAGTAGTGATTTGGAAAGTTGTCAACATAAGAACCTGTCAGAAAAGAGGAATTAAAATAGCTGCATTTGCTGAAGTAAAGCACGCATGCATTGGCAATTATTAGCATTATGTGTTTATTGTAATATATCTCCTTTTCCAAAACTCTCACCAATTTCAGGAAGAATAGCCACACTAATACATTTTTTAGTCAGCACCAGGGACACTTGATAGTTATAGGTGTTACATCCATTGGGCATTGCAATGAGTTATTTCCCACCTCCACACTAACATTCTCCATAGTTGCCCTCATCCACTTCTGCAACAGATATCACCCCAGTGAATGAATCCTACTCCCACTCTTCCTCAGCAGATATGGCATTAAGCACACCCCAAAACACATCCACACACTCCCACAGAAAGGGAAGTATGAGTACATTTCTTACTTTCATCCACAGCTTTTCCAGTGTTTGGGTCACTGGTCAAACCCAGGTCATCTTAATCACAGCCCTGGCTTTATCCTGCTATGCCTTGAAGATAATGCTCATAATGTTTGTGGTGCTATTCCCCTAGACATCACTATGTAGTGTGTTAATGTAGCTTGACTGCTCCTTTGTGTAACTGCAGCTCATTCTTCTGTATGGTGTGTGACTTGGTATGTTAGTGTTAGTGTGCATTATGGCAGGGTGTGCACCATGAATGCACAAAGTCATTGCACATCTAACACTGGTGTATGCACTGACTGTCACAAAAACTAGTAGCACTTGACTGTACACAGTGGTGGCTAGTTATGCAGATGACATAAGAGCCTCAGCTGGATCATATAATGAGAACTGTAAGCAGAATTTCCACATCAGCTGCAGTTAGTAAACAGACTGTGCATGTTAGCTGATACAAGCAATAGCAGCAGTAGCAGTCAAAACAAGGAAACTCTAGTTTTACTGTTACTGCCATTAAAGGTCAGTGACAAAAAGATAAGTAGCTGGTTGATACAATGCTAGAAAAATCATTCCTTGAACAGGGTATTTTAACTTAACAACTTGAGAATGGGAGATATTTAAAGACAACTAATGGCATTTAAGGAACTAAAACAAATCTGTCAATTTCCATAAGATTGAAAGCAATACTGGATGCTACAAGATGCAAAGTAGCAGGGGGAATACAAAACATCACTGCTGATCAGGGCTAATAATATCACATTAAATATTTCCTGACAAAAAACAAAACATTAGGCAAAGAAAAACCTAGTGAGAAAGAGTACATTTCTGACACAAAGTTGTCTAGCTTCACCTTAAACTATATTGTGACTGAACTTTCTGACCATTCCTAAATGGAGATCTGCAGACTTACGTTTAACCTTCATGCTTGCAAAGCTGGTTTAACACCCTTTGCAGCATTCCACTGGGCACTGATGCATTCTCTTGCCTTCCCTTCCTTTCCCATTCCACTGGGCACTGATGCCTTCTCTTGCCTTCCCTTCCTTTCCCATTCCACTGGGCACTGACGCCTTCTCTTGCCTTCCCTTCCTTTCCCATTCCACTGGGCACTGATGCCTTCTCTTGCCTTCCCTTCCTTTCCCATTCCACTGGGCACTGATGCATTCTCTTGCCTTCCCTTCCTTTCCCATTCCACTGGGCACTGATGCCTTCTCTTGCCTTCCCTTCCTTTTCCATTCCATTGGGCACTGATGCCTTCTCTTGCCTTCCCTTCCTTTACCATTCCACCGGACACTGATGCCTTCTCTTGCCTTCCCTTCCTTTCCCATTCCACTGGGCACTGACGCCTTCTCTTGCCTTCCCTTCCTTTCCCATTCCACTGGGCACAGAAGCATTCTCTTGCCTTCCCTTCCTTTCCCATTCGACTGGGCATTAGCGCTCTCTTGCGCGCGCTGCCTTTCCCATTCCACTTGGGCACTGATGCGCCTTCTCTTGCCTTCCCTTCCTTTCCCATTCCACTGGGCACTGATGTCTTCTTTGTCTCTTGCCTTCCCTTCCATTCCAATCGGACACTGATGCCCCTCTCTGTCTCTCTTTTCCCATTCCACGGACACTGATGCCCAGCACCTTCCCTTCCTTTCCCATTCCACTGGGACTGATGCCTTCTCTTGCCTTCCCTTCCTTTCCCATTCCACTGGGCACTGATGCCTTCTCTTGCCTTCCCTTCCTTTCCCATTCCACTGGGCACTGACGCCTTCTCTTGCCTTCCCTTCCTTTCCCATTCCACTGGGCACTGAAGCCTCCACACTGCTCTCCCTTCCTTCTCCCATTCCACCTGTCTGATGCCTCTCCTTGTCTCTTCCTTTCCCATTCCACTGGGCACTGACGCCTTCTCTTGCCTTCCTTCCTTTCCCATTCCACTGGGCACTGACGCCTTCTCTTGCCTTCCCTTCCTTTCCCATTCCACTTAGGCACTTTCGATGCCTCTTGTCTTGCCTTGCCTTCCTTTCCCATTCCACTGGGCACTGATGCCTTCTCTTGCCTTCCCTTCCTTTCCCATTCCACTGGGCACTGATGCCTTCTCTTGCCTTCCCTTCCTTTCCCATTCCACTGGGCACTGACACCTTCTCTTGCCTTCCCTTCCATTCCCATTCCACTGGGACTGATGCCTTCTCTTACTTTCCCTTCCTTTCCCATTCCACACTGGGAACCCCATGCCTTCTCTTAGCTTCCCTTCCTTTCCCATTACATCAGGGCACTGATGCCTTCTCTTGCTGCCTTCCTTCTTCCCATTCCACCAGCACTGATGCTTTCTTCCTTGGCTCTCCTTCCTTTCCCATTCCACTGGGCACTGGCGCCTTCTCTTGCCTTCCCTTCCTTTCCCATTCCACTTTCAGCACTGATGCTTTCTCAGATGCCTTCCTTCAACACCATTCCACTGGGCACTGACGCCTTCTCTTGCCTTCCCTTCCTTTCCCATTCCACTGGGCACTGATGCCTTCTCTTGCCTTCCCTTCCTTTCCCATTCCACTGGGCACTGACACCTTCTCTTGCCTTTCCTTCCTTTCCCATTCCACTGGGCACTGATGCCTTCTCTTGCCTTCCCTTCCTTTCCCATTCCGCAAACTGAGCACTAGCGCCTTCTCTCTTACCTTCCCCTTCCCTTTCCCCATTCCA
>NC_056743.1:42012110-42022464 GCF_019279795.1 Protopterus annectens | reverse complement strand
CTTTCCCTTCCTTTCCCATTCCACTGGGCACTGACGCCTTCTCTTGCCTTCCATTCCTTTCCCATTCCACTGGGACTGATGCCTTATCTTGCCTTACCTTCCTTTCCCATTCCACTGGGCACTGACGCCTTCTCTTGCCTTCCCTTCCTTTCCCATTCCACTGGGCACTGATGCCTTCTCTTGCCTTCCCTTCCTTTCCCATTGTACTGGGCGCTGACACCTTCTCTTGCCTTCCCTTCCTTTCCCATTCCACTGGGCACTGACACCTTCTCTTGCCTTCCCTTCCTTTCCCATTCCACTGGGACTGACGCCTTCTCTTGCCTTCCCTTCCTTTCCCATTCCACTGGGACTGACGCCTTCTCTTGCCTTCTCTTCCTTTCCCATTCCACTGGGCACTGACACCTTCTCTTGCCTTCCTTTCCTTTCCCATTCCACTGGGACTGACGCCTTCTCTTGCCTTCCCTTTTCATTTTCAATAACACCCAGTTCAAATATTCCATTAAATGCCTCTATGCATAACTTTCACCAAATTGCTATAGGCCCACAATATAAGAAACTCCTTAAACTCTTAAAATTTATATCCAGAAAGTAATTCCTTACACAACATTACTTACTGAAGAATACCAAGCCTCCTTTACTCAGATTCAAAGACATACATAGTGAGGTCTATTTTTCCAACACAAAGAATGTAAACTTAGAAAAGTTTTTACAAATAGAGCCATGCCTGGCCACTACATATGCTGGTGACTGGCAAAATCAGTTACTGAATCAGGAAACAATCTGGCAGCTTCATCTTGATGCCTCAAATTTCCCTGGTTTAAATGATGCTATCTCTATTTCTAGTGAACTTAAGCTTACAGCTTCCAAGTTATAACAATTATTTCAGTGCGTACTGTGATGTTACTACATTTTTGTTACAAATTGATATTGTGTTATTTGTTCTTCAAATATTTCAGTGGATTCATTGTAATGTTGTTTGTTTTTTTGATTGGTTACTTGAATTGGGGTGTGTTGCTAACAAAGGTTTTTATAGGGTTTTGCTTTTAACTTCTTTATGGTTCTCATGATATCTACTAAAGCAAAAGTGCTCAACCATAATATAATAAAGTGGTTATCTGAGTGTTTGCTACCTGCTCACTTGGTTGTTATAGTTTGGATTTTTTACATACCAACTGCTAGTTTTCCACTTGGTTTGCTTTTTATTAGTCTTACAGAAAGTTATTTCTCCTTAATGATTGCACATTTTTGGCATGTGAAAAACCATATATACCTACAATCTTTGGAATACCAAAGATTCAGAAAAGAAACGATAATTCTCTTTTGAGACCAATAGTAGCAGTATTGGGCTCCAAACCTCACCCTCTGGCTGCTTAATTAAAGCCTTACATGAATCAGATTCCACATGTTTAAGGACTCATGGGATTTTCTCAGTAAGCTTAAGGAAGAGTTGTTTAGGCATGAATATATTTTTGTCACCATTGATGTCTTTAATTTATTTTCAGCAATCCCACATGACATTGATTTAGAATATTTTTGTGAGATTGCTTTGACGTTGGCATTTTTGGGCAACAGGGACATTTGTCTTGTGACTGAATTGATGGAAATGGTCTTACAGAACAATTTTATATACTTTGAGAGGGAGCTGTTCAAGCAAAGGAAAGGTGTGGTTGTGGGTGCTGTTTGTGCATCCATATATGCTAACCTGGTCACACTCTCCTGGGAAACCAAACACATTTTTAGAGTTTTCAGAGCTGCTGGAAATTCTATTGTCACTTTCTTGATGATATTTTTCTCCTTTGGACTAACACTTTTGAAATGCCTGAAGAATGTTTTAAGTACATTAATTCTTCAACTGAATTTTAAAAATGTACTTACAATTATTCATGCAACAGTATTAGTTATTTAGATGATCTACTGGAGAAAAAAAAGAGGGGTGGTATCACATAACATATATTTAGGAAACCAACATTTTCATATTCCTACTTACATTTTAAGTTACATGGTAACTTTTTTTCTTATGTCAGATAAGTGCTTTATGATACGTTCCTTGAGCATTTAATTAGTTTTCCCTATGTAGTATGCCTTGCAATGACTGCAGGTTGCCACATAGATAATGTTCTTACTCCGACAGTTTGCAAATCCTTCAAACTTATAGTTCCTCTTAGTCAGGGGATGTGTAAAAGTATTCAATATGTTTATATGAGAGCATGCCTTGCAACTTCCACATCTGAATGTACCAACTCTCTCCTGTTCATCTGAAAACGCCTGTCCTCCCATCTGACATAAGAAAAAAGTTACCAGCAATGCACTTTATATGCATATTAGTATAAATGACAGTCATTCTTTCAAGTTCATGGCACTAACTAGGCTTCATGAAACACCGAGAGGTAGGGATTTAGTAAACTGAACAGAAATTGAAGAGATGAAGTGGATAATGAATTTGCAATCAGATCAGTCACCAGGTCTGAATGCATTTGTCCCTTTAAAACCTGCACTACAAGGGAAAGCTCTTCAGCACTCAAAATGACATAATTAAAAGGGGGTGCATGCTGCTATGGTTACTAAATGCATCTAAGTGAATGAACACTAGGAAATTAAGGTATTTAAGAAGAAGTTTCACTGGCAAACATTTAGGATTTTAAAAAGATATTATACCAAAAGTGCTTATCCAGTTTATGAGCCAGTGTGTTTACTTTATTTTATCTTGTCATCGTACATTTTATTAAAGTTTTCAAGTTTCAAGTGTTTTTAAGTGGAATTGGTGGCAGAACCATTTGTTTTTGGGGTTTTATATTTTTATGTGCTCTGCCTTTGAGGATGCTACTTACTTTTTCTTTTTTTACATTTTAATAGTTGCCACCATCTGTCTCCAAATAAGGGCCTTGTTAAATGCCAGTTTGTGAGATTGGCCAGGATAGTTTCGGATGAGCAGGAGTTTGATATTCAGTGTAATATTCTGGCTCAAATGTTTTTGTATAGATGTTACCCCCCTTTTGGTTAACCAACTGGGTAATGAGGTAAAAATGGGGAGACATCAAAGATTTAAGGTAGTTTTAGGGAGTGGTTTAAATCCTGGGGTCACAGGGAGTACACAGACCACTACTGACAACACCTGAAAATATATTCAATACAGTATTTGTTTTAAAATATTTTTTTGATAGTCAGAACATTAAAATAATATTATAAAACAATTGTAACATTTTAAACTTTGGCCAGGGAATGATTGAAGCTTTAGGGACTTGTCCACGATTTGTACACAAAAGGGGAGGGAACTTTAAGGACAATTTGGAAAAACCTATAGAAGATTCCACTTCATATGATGTACCGTCCAACAGTTTTAATATGAATAAATGTGGCTATTGTAGTCAATGCTCTCACATACTGGTGGGGAATACTGTTATGATAAAGGACAATATTATTCTCTTAGCTCAGAGTAGCAAATTGCAACTCTAAGGAAGTGGTTTACATTAGCATATGTACAAAGTGTGATGTATTTTATATAGGAAAAACTGAAAGGGCTTTGCAGAAAAGGATATATGAACATTATTATGATATAAGAAAATGTAATATCAGTCATGGTCTATGCATTCTTATACATGCCGTGGTCACAATAATTTTAAATTTTCAAAATTGAACAGGTCCATGCAACCCTCCTGGGGAGGATCCTGGGAGACTTTAGTTGAATATAGAGAGTTACAGTGGCAGCTTAGGCTATTGGCTGATGAGACCCCAGGTCTTAATGATTGTGTTTCTATAACAAGTGTTTTAAAACTCAGGGCAGTGAAGCTTTAAAGATAAAAAAATTCAGCAATGCAATGTTATATTTACACTCTTTTATAACTATTTATTATGTAAGAAAATCTGTTTTTATAACATAGTGTGGTAGTTTTATAATATAGCATGTTAGTTTTACATAATTTACTACAACTGAGTAGAAAGATTTTTTGATGGTCACAGTCAAATACTAATATATAATTATATAATTATGATTTTAAGACACAAATGGTGTTTACAGATTGTTCTTCAAGATTTTTAATACATACATTTTTTCACTTATTTAATTTATCTAGTTATCTGTTTATTTATTATTTACTATGCATTTGGTCATGAATTGTTTACCTTATCCACCTTAAATAGGTACTATAGCTTTAAAATAGGAAACTTATGGGGAGACCTACATTGTTCTAATGATTTGTTTAAAATAATTTATTTATCAACCAATTGGTTTGCCTGAAATCATGTGATTTTTAACTGTTTTGTATATAAAAGAAGAGTGTTTTTTAGACTTTCTGATTCTGATGAAGTCCTTCACACTCTAAGGAAGAAAGTGCTTAATCCATTTTTAATTTGTCTGTAAAAATAAATGGTTGTTTTACTCAAATATCTGGCAGCTGAGAAGCTCCTGTATGACCATCCTTTGTATGCAGGATTGGTTTTGTTTATTGTTTTTTTTTGTTTGTTTGTTTGTTTATTCCTGCTTTGCTGTCAGTGGTGTACTCATCTTAAACTACTTAAATCAATTTAATTTTAATTTTCTGAACCTGAGACCTGAATTTAAAGTTATTGCTCATCTTAAACTACTTGAATCAATTTAATTTTAATTTTCTGAACCCTAGACCCAAATTTAAAGTTATTACTGACAATAATACCCAGATCCTTATACTGAGTTATAAGTTATAGATCAACAGGGCTATGTTTCACATTTAAATTAATATATGCTTTACCATATCATAACATTCCACATTCCTCCTTGTTGACTTTTAGCCCATTTTGATTTAACCACATAGCAACTTGGTTCAAATATTGATTACATATATAAATATCATGAGGAGTTTTAAGCACGCATCCACATTTTATGTCATTAATGTACTGTGTCATGCACACAGTTGGAAGTTTTGGTAATAATGAAAATACAATATTAAATATTGGTCCCATAAGCAAACCCTTGAGTATGCCTTTCTTCACATAAGTCCAACTAGATGTGTACTTTTCAAATCTCACTTTCTGATATCTCCCAGTCAACCAGTTTGCCAAACAATGGATAACATAGGGATTTATTAACTGTTTGTATATTGCATCTGCAACAACAGAATGAGGTATGCTGTCAAAAGTAAAAGCACATAAAAATGGAAAATACTAAGCCACAAAACAAATAAAACAATAATGTAAAATGACTCAAAAGCTAAAAACACACTTTATTGAAACATCCAGTAAGCTCTTTCATCCTTCAACAAGACTTCTTCAGACTAAAGAATAAGACAATTAAAAAGTCATACAACTAGCATAATTAATGCCCAAGACTTTTCCTTTTTAAATAAACTTTATAATTCTCTTTATCATTTAGTACAGGCAGATGACAAGCCTCGAACCTTAGTTGCCACACAAACTCTTTTCAGTGAAGTTTTTCCTCAGCATCAAAAGAATTTTCAAAATTCATAATTTGCTCTAATACAAAAACCTTAAAACTTCCTAAACAATTATTTTGATTATAGTGTTTACTCAAAGCATTTTTCTCATCTTTGATATTAATAGCATGCTGATGCCCAGAAATTCTTGAGTCAAAATAAATCTAATCTTTTATATTCTGTTAAATTAACCTCCAATACACAAGTTTGCAAAATCTTCTCATGGAAATTTTTGCATAGAGCTTTTCATACTCCCAGCAAAATAGCCATATTTAATAGATCAGATTATATAACATGTTGGAGATATTTAATAAAATGTGAAGCTGACTGGTCTCATAATATGTATGATTGTTCACTCATTAAGACATTTTGGGATGATATTGGTGATTTTTTACAAGCCATTTTCACAGATTCCTTCCATTTGTCAAAGTTATTAATTCTTTTGAATGTAAATGAAACTAGAAAAAATAGACCTTTATCTTCTCTGGACTATTTTGGCAGTTGCTAAGAAATGCATCACAAGAAAATGGAATTCTTTCTCCAACCCAACTGTTGAGGACTTTCTAACCCTGTTGAAAAACTTTGCATTGCTAGAAACAAAAATCAAATAAATGAGAATCTTTCCCAGGAAATGGATTAATAATCCTTAGGATAAAGTCCTCTCTCTTATTGAGACACTTAAGACAGACACAATATTACCTAATTGAAAAGGTTAAGAAGTATAACAACCTCATCTAACATGTGTAACTTTCTTAATTTGTATTACTTGATTGTCTTTCCTTTTTCATATTTGATTTGAGGCCATTTGTGCACTTGTAAATAATTTATTTATTTTACTATTGTCTGAAATGTAAAAGTTTATCATATTTATTTGGAAAAAAATAATAAACATTTTTTGAGTAAAAAAACATTCTTTGAATCAACTGTCTAGGGGTTCTACCCACATAAAATGCTTCACAAGAGAAATGTATAGCAAAGTACATTACAAACATTGATATGCAAGAATACCTGCCTTTAAGTCTTACATCTATATTCGTTATTTTAAGCTCAATAATCCCAGTAAGCAAATAGCTGCAAAAATTGCAGTCAAAGCACTTAAACATTCCCAGCTTGTTATATTTCTTTAAAGGTGGACCCAACTTCGATTTAAAATATTTTTTAAAACTTTTACTCTTTTTATGAACAAATAAGGGCTTCTCCCCAACAACATTTTTAACTTCAGGAAAGCTGCTTAAAACTTTCCAATGATCAATAATGACAGTTTTAATCATCTGTTCATCTATACTACTAGTTAATTGCATTGCAGTATTAAAAACATTTTTTAATCTGTTTTGTAACATCCCTCACTCTATATTTTCTTGCTTTTACTGCCTCAAAATATTTCTCTTTCACAAGCCTCTCAGGGTAGCCCCTGTTCATGAACTTATAACAAAGAACTTCACTTTTTCTTCGAACATCAGAATAATCCCAAGTAAGAATGTCTATCCTTCTCAAGTGTCCTTTGATTATATTAGATTTAATCCTCAAAGGATGCATGCTATCATAACTTAAATCAGTATTATTTTGCATTGCCTTTTTATAAATCTTTGTCTGTACCCTACCTTCTCTTTTATATACAGTCACATCTCAAAAATACATTTTGTAAACGTTTCTCACAAGTAAATCTTAAATACAAAGAAACAGTGTTAATATGCTCTAAATATGCCGCAAGTAGATCAATTTCACCCCTCCACACCAAAAAAAATGATCAATAAAATGCTTATAAATAATAATATGCTCAAAGTAAATACTGGACAAAATATTTGTCTTCTAACAGGGTAGCAATGGGTGTTGTGATGGCCCCAGGCTACGCAAATGTTTTCATGAATAGTTGGGAGAAGACAAATATTTCTCCAGTATTTACTTTGAAAAATATATATTACTTGAAGCATGTTTTAGAATAGTGTGAGACAAGATCAAGAAAATTTTGAAGAAAATGTATGTAAAGATATTGGGCATAATAGGAAACCATTGTATGGATACATAAGATGTGGAAGGAGTAAAGACATAAAAATTGAAAAACTATTTGTAGATTCTAAGATTTATTCTCAGGCACAACATATTATAGATATATTTACAAAATCTTATGCAAAAAATGTGGCTGTACAAAGGGGGTGAAAAGTTATTTTAATAACATCCAGGTGACTTTGGAGACTGAAATTAGATTATATTGAAAAAGAACTTCACAAATTAATCCAAACAAAGCACAGGTAGGAGAATGAATTAGTTATATTGATATGAACACACATCATTATATCTATGATTTACTAGGTTGTATAAATATGGGGAAATTCCTCAAGATTGGAGACATACTCTTATTAAACTTGTCTTTAAGGCAAAGGGGACTAGGAAAACCCCAGAATCATACCGACCCTTAAGTCTACTTTCTTGCTGTGGAAAAATAATGACAAAGGTAATATTGGATAAGGTATTGTCAGAACTGGAAAGGTTGGGACTTGAAACTATATATCAGCATGCATATGTGAAAACAGATCTATTACCATATGTAATATGATGTTTTATAACAATATAATAACAGCTATAAATTAAAAATTGTGCTGTGATATAAATCATATAAATTTAACTTCAGCATTTGACAGGGGCATACACAAAACACTGATGAATAAATAAGAACAGCTAGGTATTGATATACACTTGATACGATGGATAGCTGCATGGCTTACAAATAGGATATGGCAAGTATCATACAGCAACTGGACAGGTGAAATCCTTGGTTACAGTCATGGTGTCCCAGAGGGTTCTGTCCTAGGCTCTTACAGGTTTGGATTGTATTTTACAAACCTAACCATTTCATCTGAGGCACAGGAGACTAATATGCTGATAAATGCATGAAAAACTAAGTATATTATAATACAGCACACAGTGATTGAAACTGTAGATTCATTTAAGGACCTGGGTACATGGGTAGATTCAGCTATGAGTTTTTCTAATCACATCAACCAATTGGTTTATGATAGTTACAGAACTACAGGTTCGCAAAAGATTTATAAAGTCTAGGAAATCAGAAATGATGAAGTCATTGTTTGTTAGTTATATTAGACTCAAACATGAGTACGGAATAACAATATGGAAACCGTATAAGAAAACAGCATGAGTAAACTGGAAAGAGTGCAGCAGAAGTATACCAAGGGCATCCCATGATTGTGAAAATGTAAGTTATTATGAAAGACTAAAATATCTGAAGTTGTACAGTGTGCCTTATAGATATTTAAGAGGAGGTCTTATTCAGCTATATAATGTTCGAGGTTATCAAAAAGTACTAGAGAATCATCAGACAACCGATGTAAAAGATTCTGTCGGAATGAAAAGTGTACTAATTGGTTCTCTGAGAGAGCAGCTGATGCATGGAATAGACTACCAAATTACATTAAAGCAAGCACTAGTTTAGATATTTTTAAGAACAGCCTGGACACTTATTATGGGAACAAGTGTTTTGGTATATTGGCAGGTTAGAATGGCATTAATGCCATGCTTGACATATTTGTATGTATGTATGTAAATAGCATCAGAAATACTAGGTCTAGGGATCAAAACCACTTCTGCAACATCAACAGAATGGTTTGGAGGGACATGTATATCTGGCAGGGGATACCACAGGTCTGGAACAGACTCCCCATCCACGTAAAACAAAGCTCATCCCAGTCCATATTTAAGCACAACTAGGATCTATGGATGGGAAACAGAAAAGGTACCCATTACTAATGAACAGAGGCAGCTCCTAAATGCTTTATCCCATGTATGGTTCCTCTCAAAGTATCTATGGTATGATGCCAATTATTCTCATTAGACATAATAAACATACAATTATAATATATCATTATCAACCATAGGATAGGTAAGGCTAATCTCTAACTAAATGGGATAAGAGCACCAAATCTATGACCCTATGCATTTTATTCCTAAAATGTCAACACTTCTTTAATGCCAACATGGTTAGCATAAGCATTCTCATTGCTGATTGCTCATACCTGCTGTGAACCAAATTTCTACACAGCTACCACTAATTCACTCTTTTGAGGAAACTTTGCACTGTGAAACCTCCATATTTCATACTGTAGGACCATGAGCATTCCAAATATTTGTCTAGGGATTTAAATTTCAGATGCATCCCCCGAGATTTAGCAACGGAAAATTACTGATTTGTTTTTGTTCTTAAAAAAAAACAAAAAAAAAAAAAAAACAAGGGAAGACCAAGTAGAAATATGTCAACAAACCAATAAGTAATACTTCTCTTGGGTGGCGAAAGTCAGGGTACCTTTGGCTAGGCTTATATAGGCCCTAGGGCAATAGCCTAGTACCTACCTATGAACCTATATATATCCACAAAACAAGAGGGAACACTGTAATATAAAATGGTCAATGTGTTATTCACTTACTGTATGTATTTTTGTCATTACAAGACTTCATCAAACAGACTGTTAAGCCTTTTATACTATGAGCTGTTCTTTTTGTTTTGTGATTATATTTACTCTTGCGTTGACTTAGAATTTACTTAGATATGTGCTATATGTTTTCATAGGTTCTAATTAAAAACACTTGAATAATTGTGAAAAATGTTTCAGAAATACTGAATCCTGAAGTCTTAAAGGTGGCAAACAAGGGAATGTGCTCTTTGGAATGTGCAATATTTGGTGTATTTCCAGACCTGCTGTCAGTGGTTTGCATAGAGCTTAGGTTAATGACACATTTAACTTTACAGGTCAGCTAATGAGTATTAAGCTAAAAGGATCTATATTAATAAATCAAATAATGATATAGCAACAGAAAACTACCATGACCCCCCTCAAACCATCAAATCTAACAGGTACAACAAAAATATCAACTATCATTAACCATAGTAAAAATACTAAAATCAGTGTTTTTGAATGGAGAGCAAGCCTTCCTGTATC
>NC_056743.1:41997110-42007110 GCF_019279795.1 Protopterus annectens | reverse complement strand
AGTTAGCAGTATAAATGCCACACATGGACAAATACATAAATTTCGGAGGGCACTCTTCTGCCAAATTATTAGATGGACCCAACTGCATTTAACATGGAGTTTTAATCACAAGAAGTTCTTTTTGATGAAAAGTACAGCTGTGTAATAAGCTCCATATCAGTAAGTATCAGTTCTGTAATAAGGTCCATATCAGTACGTATCAGTTGTGTAATAAGCTCCATATCAGTATGTATCAGTTCTGTAATAAGCTCTATATCCGTACGTATCAGTTCTGTAATAAGCTCCATATCAGTAGCTCCATATCAGTACGTATCAGTTGTGTAATAAGCTCCATATCAGTATGTATCAGTTCTGTAATAAGTTCTATATCCGTACGTATCAGTTCTGTAATAAGCTCCATATCAGTAGCTCCATATCAGTACGTATCAGTTGTGTAATAAGCTCCATATCAGTACGTATCAGTTGTGTAATAAGCTCCATATCAGTACGTATCAGTTGTCTAATAAGCTCCATATCAGTACGTATCAGTTGTGTAATAAGCTCCATATCAGTATGTATCAGTTGTGTAATAAGCTCCATATCAGTAGCTCCATATCAGTACATATCAGTTGTGTAATAAGCTCCATATCAGTATGTATCAGTTGTGTAATAAGCTCCATATCAGTACGTATCAGTTGTGTAATAAGCTCCACATCAGTATGTATCCATTGTGTAATAAGCTCCATATCAGTACGTATCAGTTGTGTAATAAGCTCCATATCAGTAGCTCCATATCAGTACATATCAGTTGTGTAATAAGTTCCATATCAGTAGCTCTATATCAGTACGTATCAGTTGTGTAATAAGCTCCATATCAGTATGTATCATTTGTGTAATAAGCTCCATATCAGTAGCTCCATATCAGTACATATCAGTTGTGTAATAAGCTCCATATCAGTACGCATGCAACTTCATCTTTTTGTGCCATGTTGGCAGACAACCATTTTCAAGCTTTTTCTTAGCAATGCATCTCACCACTAAGGTCCACTCCCATTGGACAGCCCAGCTGACAGTCATTAAACAGTGACTAACATCCACATTGCAAAAGGGAGTATTTATAAATTAGGCACCACCTAGGAAAACAATCTGAACATCCTATTTCTACATGAAGTCTCCATGTAAATGCTGCACATGTATACAGAGCACTTCTCCTTTTTGGCCTAAACTTTGCACAGCTGTATAGAAGATAGTTCTGTCTTTTGATACAACAATCACAGCAGTACTGGATACACAGCAGAGGAGAGCAATAGCAAGATTGGTAGATGAGTGAGGTACATGTGTTACAGAAGGGTGGGAGGTAACAAGGGAGGTGTTACAGAAGGGTGGGAGGTAACAAGGGAGGTGTTACAGAAGGGTGGGAGGTAACAAGGGAGGTGTTACAGAAGGGTGGGAGGTAACAAGGGAGGTACATGTGTTACAAAATCCTGGGAGGTAACAAGGGAGGTACGGGTGTACAGAATGCTGGGAGGTAACAAGGGAGGTGTTACAGAAGGGTGGGAGGTAACAAGGGAGATGTTACAGAAGGGTGGGAGGTAACAAGGGAGGTGTTACAGAATACTGGGAGGTAACAAGGGAGGTACATGTGTTACAGAAGGGTGGGAGGTAAGTGAGATACAGTGTTACAGAATGCTGGGAGGTGACAAGTGAGGTACGGGTGTACAGAATGCTGGGAGGTAACAACTGAGGTATGGGTGTTACAGATTGCTGGAAGGTAACAAGTGAGGTGCAGGTGTTACAGAGTGCTAGGAGGTAATAAGTGAGGTACGGTGTTACAGACTGCTGAGAGGTAACAAATGTGGTACAGGTGTTACAGAAGGGTGGGAGGTAACAAGGGAGATACAGGTGTTACAGAATGCTGTGAGGTGACAAGTGAGGTATGGGTGTTACAGAATGCTGGGAGGTAACAACTGAGGTATGGGTGTTACAGAATGCTGGAAGGTAACAAGTAAGGTGCAGGTGTTACAGAGTGCTAGGAGGTAATAAGTGAGGTACGGCGTTACAGACTGCTGAGAGGTAACAAGTGTGGTACAGGTGTTACAGAAGGGTCGGAGGTAACAAGGGAGATACAGGTGTTACAGAATGCTGTGAGGTGACAAGTGAGGTATGGGTGTTACAGAATGCTGGGAGGTAACAACTGAGGTATGGGTGTTACAGAATGCTGGAAGGTAACACGTGAGGTGCAGGTGTTACAGAGTGCTAGGAGGTAATAAGTGAGGTAAGGTGTTACAGAATGCTGAGAGGTAACAAGTGTGGTACAGGTGTTACAGAAGAATGGGAGGTAACAAGTGGGGTATGGGTGTTGAGAGGTGACAACTGAGGTATGGGTGTTACAGAATGCTGGAAGGTAACAAGTGAGGTATGGGTGTTACAGAATGCTGGGAGGTAACAAGTGAGGTACAGGTGTTATAAAATGTTGGGAGGTAACAAGTGAGGTACCGGTGTTACAGAATGCTGGGAGGTAACAACTGAGGCACGGGTGTTACAGAAGGGTGGGAGGTAACAAGGGAGATACAGGTGTTACAGAATGCTGTGAGGTGACAAGTGAGGTATGGGTGTTACAGAATGCTGGGAGGTAACAAGTGAGGTATGGGTATTACAGAATGCTTGGAGGTAACAAGTGAGGTACGGTGTTACAGAATGCTGGGTGGTAACAAGTGACGTACAGGTGTTACAGAATGCTGGGAGGTAACAAGTGAGGTACAGGTGTTACAGAATGCTGGGAGGGAACAAATGAGGTATAGGTGTTACAGAATGCCAGAAGGGAACAATGGAGGTACAGGTGTTACAGAATGCTGGGAGGTAGCAAGTGAGGTACAGGTGTTGCAGAAGGGTGGGAGGTAACAAGTGAGGAATAGGTGTTTCAGAGGGCTGGGAGGTAACAAGTGAGGTACGGGTGTTATAGAAGGGTGGGAGGTAACAAGTAAGGTGCAGGTGTTACAGAATGATGGGAAGTAACAAGTGAGGCACAGGAGTTACACAATGCTGGGAGGTAACAAGTGAGGAACAGGTGTTACAGAAGGGTGGGAGGTAACAAGTGAGGAATGGGTGTTACAGAAGGCTGGGAGGTAACAAGTGAGGTACGGGTGTTACAGAAGAGTGGGAGGTAACAAATAAGGTACAGGTGTTACAGAATGATGGGAGGTAACAAGTGAGATACAGGTGTTACAGAATGCTGGGAGGTAACAAGTGGAGTACAGGTGTTACAGAATTCTGAGAGGTAACAAGTAAGGTACAGGTGTTACAGAATGCTGGGAGTTAACAAGTGATGTACAGGTGTTACAGAATGCTGGGAAGTAACAATTGAAGTACCAGTGTTACAGAATGCTGGGAGGTAACAAGTGAGGTATGGGTGTCACAGAAGTGTGGGAGGTAACAAGTGAGATACGGGTGTTACAGAATGCTGGGAGGTAACAAGTGAGGTACGGGTGTTGCAGAATGCTGGGAGGTAACAAGTGAGGTACAGATGTTACAGAATGCTGGGAGGTAACAAGGGAGGTACAGGTGTTACAGAATGCTGGGAAGTAACAAGGGAGGTACTGGTGTTACAGAATGCTGGGCGTTAGCAAGTGATGTATGGGTGTTACAGAATGCTGGGAGGTAACAAGTGAGGTACAGGTGTTACAGAATGCTGGGAGGTAACAAGTGAGTTACTGGTGTTACAGAATGCTGGGAGGTAACAAGTGAAGTATGGGTGTTACAGAAGGGTGGGAGGTAACAAGTGAGGTACAGGTGTTACAGAATGGTGGGAGGTAAAAAGTGAGGTACATGTGTTACAGATGGGTGGGAGGTAACAAGTGAGGTACAGGTGTTACAGATGGGTGGGAGGTAACAAAGGTTTTTGCAAACATTTATGCAGGGTTGTGCTAGAAGATACGGCAGTATGAGGAAAGAGTGAGGAACAAATGAGGGAGGGGTAAGAAAGCAGGATAAGCTGGGAAGACAGAGAGAAATATAAATTATATTAAGCAATTCAGTATCTTAAGGGAGGAAGATAGATTTCTACAAACTGATGAGGCACAAAGGATTTCAAGTTTTGAGGGACGTTATAAACATTACTTTAGTGGGTAATAAGGTACCCAGCTCCAGAGGAAATCAGTTATAAATGTGTTACTCAAAGAGTAGAACATTTGGATGACCCTGCCAATTATAGAATGATTTTATTGATCATTGGTGACACAAAATATTTGTTAAGGTTTTAGCAGCTACATGACAATAGGTTTTAAGGATGTTTGTGGAGGAGGGTCAGCTTGCTTCTTTGAGATGAAAGTCATCCTATGTATTCCTGGAGGATGTTACTGAATTTTATGGACTTAGCATAAAGAGAGACACATGAATGAGGTGAAGTGGCATTATTTGATATTGAAAAATACATTTAATATGACTAACTGGGATTTTATGGGGGGGTAATGAAAGGAAGAAATATGGATAACCACTTTATTGCAGCATTTTGTACAGGAAAGACTGAGAATAACAGTCATTGATGTGAGATTAAATGCGGTGATTACAGGGAGAGGGATGGGGCAAGGCTGCGTCTTTTCCCTGCATTTATTTTTATTGGTTATAAACATTCTACTAGTCAAGTGCGGACATCTCTGGAGGAATGTAAGGTGAGGGATAGAAAGGCTTATTTAATTTTTTGCGAGTGATTGTATTATGTTGCTTCTGATTGTTAGAGGGTTCTGCAAAAAGTCCTGAAAAATTCTGGAGAGTTTAGTTTGGAGTTTGTGCTTAAATTTCATTCAAATAACTCAATTACTGTATATAAGGAAGGAAAGGTGTTAATGAAAAGGAGACAGGGCTCTTAAAGTTAGAGAACATGTATATATGCACATATGTGTCCCCTTCAGAAGCTCAAGTTTTCAGAAACTCGAAATTCATATTGTCAGCACGATATGATTGAGTTTCTGAAAACCTGAAGCTTTGAATGGCAATCACAGAAGAGTGAATCAGGGAATTTAATCTTTTCCTCAATGTAGCTCACAATTGTGGTATATGTAGGTGGTGTGGGGTGTGCAGGCCTCCACATGGGTTGCCCCTGCAAAAACCTTTTAAAAATATACATTTTTGTTGTTTTTTGACATTCACGTTTTCAGAAACTTGATCATATTATCTCAACAATATGAATTTAAAGTTTCTGAAAATTCAGGCTTCTGAAATAGATCCGTATATATATATATATATATATATATATATATATATATATATATATATATATATATATATAAAACATTCTGAAGAAGTCCAGTACATTAAACCTGGATGAAAGCGCTAATTATTGGCTCTCTGACTTTTATTTGAATTTTTATTTTTATTTTATTTGTTTTCTTCTAGTTATTACATTGAAGTTTTATTATTTATATATATATATATATATATATATATATATATATATATATATATATATTTATATATATGGATTCCTATCACTTCACTGATAGACCATTTCACTGACACCCATTTCACTAAGAACAAATCACCTAAAGTTCATTCCACCTAAAACTCATTTCACTGACAAGTACTACTCTAAGGCAAGTCAAAGGTATATGTCATTTTCCCCACTGTAGTGTGATCCTGTTGTTAGTATATATATAGTTGGGGGGTGGGAGGGGTAGCCCCCCACTTAGTTGGGTTTTACCAAATAATGTTAAACAAAACCAGACAACAGAAAACCAAATTAAGTGTGGGGGCTATGCCCCCCCATAACTATATATATTAAAACCAGGATTGCACTACAGTGGGGAAAAGGACATATTCCTTTGACTTGCCTTAGAGTACTACTTGTCAGTGAAATGAGCTTTAGGCAAAATGGACTTTCAGTGAAATGAACTTTCGGTGATTAGTCTCAGTGAAATGGGTGTCAGTGAAATGGTCTTTCAGTGAAGTGATACAAATCCATATATATATATATATATATATATATATATATATATATATATATATATATATATATATTTATTTATTTATTTATATTTGTTGACTGGGAGTGTCTGACTGGACGTAGGTCCATTTTCAGGGGAGGCCCGGGGAGAAAAGCTCCACAGTGAAAATAAACAGACAGTAGTTACATTGGATTACATAGCAATTAAGAATTTAACATAGCAATTACAACATATTTACAGATGAGAACATAGTACATCAGTAGACAACTAGAATCTTTATCTGTGAAGTACATAACAGACATTAACAAATGTTGCAATAAGAAGTTCCTGCTGTATAATAAATACTAGGCTTATGAGCATCTGAGCTTGCTATAATCAAGGTAGTTAGTGGAGTGGAAAGAAAGGTAGTGGTTGGATGGGGTGGGTGATATTAGAGTGGGAGTTGCAAGGGCATAGCCAGCATGTTTTTAGGTGCGCTTTTTGTAAAGTTTTGAAGTGGGTGCATGATGGTATGGAGGTAATTGTGGGTGGGAGGTAGTTCCATAATTTGGCTATGGTGCAAGAGAATAGTGCTTCACCAGCAGAGTTATTGGTTTTAGTGATCTGCAAGTGATTTTTGTTGCTGGTCTTAGTGCTCTGGTGGTGCAATAGGGTTGGCATAGATTTTGGAGGGATGGGACATTTAGTGGATGGTTTATTAGTTTGTGGGCGAGTGAGAGTTGATACCATTGAAGGAGGTGAGGGAGTTGAAGCCAGGCCAGTTCAGCGAGTGAGAGACAGTGGTGACTACGATAGGATGCCTCTGTGGTGAATTTGGTGATTTTGTTGTAGCAGGTCTCTAGCTTGTTTAGATCGCATTGCCTTAGGTTGGTATATATTGGAGAGGCATAAAGTAAGGTGGAGATAAGGTGGGAATTTGCTATTGAAAGCTTTGCTGCTTTGGTGAAAAGTTGCTTATTTCTGTATAACGCTCCTAGTTTTTTTGTGGACTTTTTTATGGTCATGGATATGTGAATGTCAAATTTTAGTTTATTGTCTATTTCCACTCCTAGCAATTTGGTGTGTTCAGTTTGGTATATAGTGGTGTTGTCTTTTGCTGTGATGTTAAAGTGAGAGTTGTTTTGAGTATGTTTGGTGGGTTGGAAGATGAGTAGTTTAGTTTTGTTTGGGTTGAGTATTAATTGGGCATCGGATAACCAAGTTTCAACAGAGGAAAAGGCTTCATGTGTGACTTTTTGCAGTTTGTGTAGGGACTGGGCTGAGCAGATGATAGTTGAGTCATCTGTGTATTGTATGAGTGTGCCATGTTTGATGGCAGAGGCTAGATTATTGGTGAAAACAGAGAAGAGTAGGGGTCCAAGGGTGGATACTTGCGGAACCCCTATGGAGACAGGTAGTTGGGGAGATATGTCATTCTGCCATACAATGGATTGTTGGCGGTCAGACAGGTAACTCTGAAACCAGTTGGTGACTGATTGAGAGAAGGATAGGTTATTGAGGACAGAGATAAGTTGTTTGTGTGGGACCATGTCAAATGCTTTAGATAGGTCTAGGAAAGTAGCAGAAGAGAGATAGCCATTGTTTTTATGCTGAAGGATAGTGTAATATCATAATAGTGTAATGATAGATAGATAAATATATGTATTTAGAACTACAGATTTTACCAGGGATTCAGGACAATGTTATTTGTTAATCAGATGGAGTTAGCAAAAAAGTTTTCAATGTTATTGAGCAGATGATTGGATAAAGTTCTCATCTTGCTGAGGTGTATAGAAGTGATTATGCAATATTTTGCTATCAGACAAATTATCTGTTGGTAGGGCTTACATGTTTAGTGGGTGGGAAAGTACAAAAGGAGCATGATGGGTAAATTTACAGGGGTAAGAGGCAATAGAGTAGGTGGGCAAGTATGCATGAGGGGCAGAAAGAGTGGCATTTGAGTTTAGTCAGAGTTTGAGCATTACATTGTGGTTTCTAACTGGAAGCAGTTGATACAATAGTGAGGAAGGAGAGATTAGGGTGAATGGCAAAGGAGGGCAGAGGGAGACAGGAAGTCCTATTAATGGAAGAAGATGAAAATGGAGGCTGTTAAGTAGGAGTGTAGGTTAGGTGATTGGTCCTGGAGCACTAATGTATGAGAGACTTTTGGGGAAAATTAAAGGATCACACTGAATGAAAAAAGTCTTGTACAAGGAAGGCTAAAGACCCCTAAGAAAACTCAGCTCAAGAAAACACAAGGAGTAGCTTTTATTCTGAACAGGATTAAAACAAAGCTAAATGTCACAAATTTTCACAAAGTGCATTTCTTCATGTAGTTAACCAGTTCATTAATAAAGCATTCATTTATATATTGCAGCACAGTCACAAGAGAGTCATTCCTACTGTTTTAAAATGGGACATACAATAGCATTTTAAAAATATTTTAGTTTTTTCAGTTTTGCACCTTTCCTTTTATTTTCAAAACTGATTTAATAATTTCTGTTAAATTTAAACTTGTGTATTTATCTGCCTTCAGTAGTTCTATTTTAACAACCAAATCCCCCCCCCCTTACATTGGTATATAGTCTTTCCACTACTCTGAAAACTGTGGCCTTTGCCTATGTCCATAATATTTTTCTGTACAATATTAGTATCTATTCTCGGGTGAATTTCTGAGCAGTGTTCATCTGTTCTATCTTTCAAACATCCTTAAGTTTGTTGTATATATAATACTTTATATTTCCACATGTAGCCATATAAACAGCACTTCTACTTTCCCAAGCAGAACAGAAGATAAAATAATGACTCTTGGTAATGATGTCCTTAAAAATACTTCTTTCGGCTTTTCCCAGTTAGGGGTCCCACAGCGGATAAGCTGTCCACTCATGATAGGCAGTGGAGTTTTACAGTGCCAACTTGCTAGTCCAGCACCCAACCTTCCACAGAAGGCACACACATGCACGCACTCACACCTAGGGCCAATTTAGCATGTCTTCGAGATGTGGGAGGAAAATGGAGCACCCGGAGGAAACCCATGTGACCACAGTGAGGACATGCAGACTCTGCACAGAAGGCACCCCAGCTGAGGATCTAAATGGAGAACCTCTTGCTGTGAGGTGGCAATGCTAACTGCTGCACCACTATGGTCAGGCAGCAATAGCTATATTTAAAATGAGAACAAGTTCCAATTGTCTAGTTTATGTGATATTTTTAGGCATATATTTATAGCATTCATGCTGTTTCATATTCCTTTCCTTCAAATATGAAAGATATGCCCTGGGATTCATGAACTTCCATGCAGGAATAGTGGTATTCCTGCATGGAGTGGTTCTCTGTCCATGTGGCAAAGTAGTACGCCTTGCATATTCATGAAGGCACACAGCTGTTACTGCTACATGTACACGAAACATGAACGAGTGCAAGGGGCATGTTCCACGAGTGCTTGCAGGACTAACATGACCCCTACACTCAGGAAGTGCTGTACTGCACTTTTCCAATGGATTTCAGTATCCACAGACACTGAAAGGGGGAAAAAGCCCTTTCCATGTCCACAGACACAGAAAACTAACAGAGGGCTGGCTTACATATTTGGCTGGCCATACTGTAACATATGTAGTGTATAGGAGCTAGCAAGTTAGGCTGGTGCACGGCAAGAGCACTTGTTAGACCCAAAATCAGAAAAAAGGCCAGCACCAAGGAAGGTTCAAAAGTAGTTTAATAAAACTGAAACTAGACCGGTTTCAGCAGCAAGGCTTTCATCAGTAGTATAGTCAGCAAAAAGCACTTAGTCATCATCTTATATAATGTTCTCTAAGGCATCTATATGACATCACTTCCTGATAAGTCAAAATGCAAACAAGGCAAAAGTAATTGAAAAATACAATCAAGGCAAAAGTAATTGAAAAATACATAGTTCAGTGAACAAAAAGTTTGCCTGAGTTGCATGCATATCTCCAGATTATAATGAAAAATCCAAAAAGACACAGTATACTGGTATATCAATGATAATAAACAAACTTAATAAAAAGCATACAATAAAGGGTAAATGCCCAAAAATAAACCCGAAACAAAAGTCAGGTTATAAGAATTCTGGTGTTGAATAC
>NC_056743.1:41909610-41992110 GCF_019279795.1 Protopterus annectens | reverse complement strand
TATTGGCCAGACACACAAATGGATGTTAGCATTTACTGATTGCAATCCCCAGAGTATGCTACTGATTTTCCAAAGACAAAAAATGTCTGAGGAACACACCAAACATAGGAGTCCAATCTCTGGCCATTCTGCAGATAGCCCTACAGTTGAGAATTATGTCAAACACATAACACTGCCTGAGTTAAAATCATGCAGAAACTCAATGTCCACACAAAACCTGTTACACTAGCATTAATCCAAATGCATAATAGCAATACTTACATTCTGTCCCTATGTCTGGAATATTCTCCCTCATTTTGTTGGACTGTCTCCACAGTTTCGGTTGTAAGAGGTATTTCCAAATAACCTCTGTGATGCTGTTGTTCACACACCTCAATGAAGTCCTCCTCACAGGCAAGTAAAAGGGTCAACGCCCACATGAAGTACTCAATTATAGGAGTATGTTGCCATGCCATTGGCTATACGAATAACAACACAGCTGTTCTGCATGCAGTTAGCAAGTAAGGGACACCAAATGGTGCAGAGGCCATCAACTGCTCATGAGCATTACCTACAAAAGGCAAGCTGCTGCCTATGCAAAACAGATGCATACCCTACATCCTGGAGAGAGAGAGAGAGGGAGAGAGAGAGAGAAATGCAAACACAGAGAAACAAAAAATAAAAGCAAGCAGGATAAAACCACCTACACTTGAAAAAAAAGGTATGTCAAACAAGTAAGCATGTAATGGACTGCAGCAGGCATGTATGTAAGAAGTTTAACATATATGTAAGAATGGGAAATAAGAAGTTTAACATATATGTCTCAACAAGACTTGCTGTACTGATATATTGCAGATCAGAGCCTATGGCCATAGCATCTGGGTCTGTCTGCAGTGACATAGATCACAGGTCATGCCCCTGAGTCACCCCAGGAAAGGATGGCTCACATATGACTACTACTGGAGTGTGTGTTGAACAACACTGACTGTGACAATGCTAGGCCAGCTACTGGGATGTCATAGATATCCACATGTTACTTGTGAATACAACTATGATATACCTGTTTATCTCAGAAATGTGAGAGACCTATACATGGTATTTACATAGTAAAGTACTGTTGCAGACGTGTGTGTTGAACTGCATGTGATATACTGAGCTCATACCATTCAACTGTCCAGTGTTATGCACACTGACCATATGTGTGTCTCATATTTGTAGTCATTTACTCATACAGTTCTGGAGCATTTTCTCCCGGGCCTCCACTGAAAACAGGATCTGTGGAACCTAGTCGGACTTTCCCGGTCAACAAATGTTAAATAAAATAAATAGTTGTGTTATGTCTGGCAAATCATTGGCAAATCTGTAAAGCCTGACATTACAACATCATCTTCTTTTTCTTTTGCCTGTTCCCATTAGGGGTCGCCACAGTGTATCATCTGTTGCCATTTTTGCCTGTCCTCTGCATCTTGCTCTGTCAAAACAACCACCTGCCTATCCTCTCTCACCACATCCAGAAACCTTATCTGAGGCCTTCCTCTTTTCCTATTACCTGGCAGCTTCATCCTTACCATCTTTTTCCCAATATACTCTGCATCCCTCCTCAGCACATGTGCAAACTGATGTAATCTTGCCTCTCTGGCTTTGTCTCAAACCAGTCCAACATGGGGTGACCCTCTAATAAACACATTGCTAATCCTGTCCATCCTCATCACACCCAGTGCAAATCCCAACATCTGCAACTTTGCCACATCCAGCTCTTCCTCCTGCCTCTTTGTCAGTGCTACTGACTGCAACCCATATAACTTCGCTGGTCTCACTACTGACCTGTAGACCTTCCCTTTCACTTTTACTGGTACTCGTCTGTCACAAATTACTCCTGACACTCTTCCTCACCCTCTCCATCCTACCTGTACTCTCTTCCTCACCTGTCCTCCACAGTCATCATTACTCTGAAATGTTGATCCCAATCATTTAAACTCATCCATCTTTGCCAACTCTACTCCCTACATCCTCAATATTGTGCTATCCTCCCTCTCATTCACACACATATATTCTGTCTTAGTCCTGCTGACCTTCATTCCTCTCCTCTCTAGAGCATATCTCCACCTCTCCAGGGTCTCCTCAGTCTGTTCCCTACTCTCAATACAGATCACAATGTCATCTGCAAACATCATAGTCAACGGAGACTCCTGTATGATCTTGTCTGTCAAACTGTCCATCACCATTGCAAATAAGAAAGGGCTCACAGCTGATCCCTGATGTCATCCCACCTCCACCTTAAATGCATCCATCACTCCCACTGCAGACCTCACCGCTGTCACACCACCCTTGTATATATCCTGTACCACTCTTACATATATCTCTGCCACGCATGACTTCCTCATGCAATACCACAACTCCTCTCTCGGCACCCTGTCATATGCTTTCTCTAAGTCCAGAAAGACACAAAGCATCTCATGACCTTCTCTGTACTTCTCCATCAACACTCTCTGAGCTAACATTGCATCTGTAGTGCTCTTTCCTGGCATGAAACCATACTGCTGACCACTACTCATCACCTCCCTGCTTAACCTAGCTTCCACTCCTCTTTCCCATAACTTCATGCAGTGACTGATCAGTGTTATCCCTCTGTAGTTACTACAACTCTGCGCATCAACCTTATTTTTAAAATGGTACCCAGACACTTACTCTTCACTCCTTATGCAAACTCTCTTTCCAAGATATCAGTAAACAATTTGGTTAAAAACACCACTGCCATTTCCCCTAAACACCTCCATGCTTCCACAGGTGTGTCATGTGGACCAACAGGCTTTCCAGTATTCATGCTCTTCATAGCTATCCTTACTTCTTCCTTGGGAAGCCATTGCACTTCCTGATTCACCATACCCACATCATCCAACTTTCTCTCTCTCATTCTCTTCATTCATCAGTCTCTCAATGTACTCTGTCCATCTGGTCAACACACACTCCTCGCTTGTATGTTTCCCTCATTATCCTTCATCACCCTCATCTGCTGCACATCTTTCATAGCTCAGTCCCTCTGTCTAGCCAATTGGTACAAGTTCTTTCATCTCTCCTCAGTGTCCAGCCTGTCATACAACTCTTCATATGCCTCATCCTTAGCCTTTCCCACCTCTCTCTTTGCCATGAACCTCATCTCCGTATACTTCTGTCTACTATCCTCACCTCTCTGACAATCCCACTCCTTCTTCCCCAACCTCTTTCTCTGTATACTGTCCTGTACTTCCTCAGTCCACCACTAGGTGTCCTTGTACTCCTTCCACCATCCACATGTCACACCAAGCACCTTTCTAGCTGTCTACCTTACTAGCTCTGCTGTACTTACTCAGATATTCGGCAACTCTTCACTGCCACCCAGTGCCTTTCTTAACTCTTCCCTGAACTCCACCTCACAATCACCCTTTTCACTTCCCATCATTTGATCCTTGGTGCTGCCCTCACACTCCTCGTCTTCTTGATCACCAACTTCATCTTACAGACCACCATTCTATGCTGCTTAAGTACACTTCCCCTGTCACCACTTTGCAGTCTCCATTCTACTTTAGACTGGCCCTCCTACATTGGATATATTCCACCTGTGTGCATCTCTCTCCACTCTTGTATGTCACCCTATGCTCCTCCCTCTTGTTATAGTATGTATTCACCACAGCCATGTCCATCCTTTTTGAAAAATCCACTATCATCTCACTGCCTGCATTCCTTTGGTTAACACCATACAAACCTATCACTTCCTCATACCCTCTATTCCCTTCACCAACATGCCCATTAAAATCTGCTGTAATCACCTCTCTCACCCTACATCTAGTGTCTTGCATGCACAGTATAGCAGTCTTCCTCTGGCCATCATATCAGTTAGCTCTGTCCCTACACCAGTCATACTGCCAACATTCAAACGTCCACACTCCTAGCTCTTCTCCTCTCTTCCTGCCATATGAGTGTTGCACATCCTCCAGGGTATGTCTGTCAATGCAAAGGCTACTGTGCTATTGAATGAGTGCGCATTAAGACAGTGTCACTAATTTTGTCCCACTGCCCCCATGTTTGTGTGATGTCCTACAGATGTCCTGCTGTAATGGGTGGAGAGGAATGACTGGGCATCAAGAGTGTGAATACAGTGTGCCATACTAACATAGAACAAAAATGTATATCAGGTATTACCTGTGCACATCAGTATGAGTAGGTGTATCTGGCTACCTCACAACAACAGACATGGGATGCAAAATGTCAGTTAAATAAGCTGCACATGTTGTACATGTGTGCAATGTTAGTTACTGTGCATCCAACATAATTTGATTTCTACAGCTACTGGTTGTTGCATTTCCCTGACACAGACATGTGTACTAGAATAAGCATGATTATCAGGTTGAAATGTCAGAGGTGTCCAACCATGTTATGACCTTTTGTCCATGCCTACTACACACAGCCATATGACCACTGACATAGCTGTATAGACTCAGCAATACCTTACCTGTAAAACCTGTCTCCACCAAAGTAGAGTAATCCCCTTTGCTGTACAGCAGCAATACACAAACTACATGATTGGTTGCTATGTCGGCTGTACAGTTCAGAGTAGGACCAGACACCAACTCGGCAGTGAGTCAACCTTTGTCTGAATGACCATATGAGATCCCAGGTGGATTACTGTAAGGCTAACTATGAGTACAAAATGGACACATGCACCAAGGGCAATCACAAGGCTGTCTTCACATATGTCTGCAATCTCAGAGGTGACAACACAAGTCACACTGTAATGGTGGTCAATCACACCACATACACACACACACCATAGCTATATGCAACTTGCTGCAGACAGGTTTAAGGCAAACATCACCCCACCCCCGGCTCACCATCAGTGTAGATGGATATGCACAGCACCTGCACCCCTCCCCTCATCATCATGGAGCAGGTGCATACTGCCTAATCAAAGTCAACAAAAGCAAGTCTCCATGGGACCTGAGAACACTCCAGTCTGCATCCTAAATGAACTCAGGCAAATGCTTCCAGCTCCATTACACACTCTATGCAAGCAAAGCCTGAGCACCATTGATATCCCATCTGCAAGGAAGATGTCCACTGTCATCCCTCTACACAAACATGAATGATAAATGGTGGTACTGGCCCTAATTGGGGGAACATGACACATCAGGACCAGGAGTGCAATGCAGGTTCATATTGTTTCATAGGTTGGTACTAGGCTATCGGCCCTAGGGCCTATACAAGCCTAGCCAAACAATTCCTCGGATATTTCTTCCCACAATATTTACTTCCCTAGACCCCTGTCTAGCAAGGTGACTGGTGTGATCCCCAGAGTGAATTTCCTATCTCCTATCGAATCATCAAGGTTCCTTTTGAAGAGGGCCAAGGAGGCGCTCTGCCTGACATGTATGGGCAGTCTATTCCAGAGCATGGGGAGTCTCTGGGTCAGGAACCTATCCCTCCAGCATGTTTTGTTCATAGTGATGACAAGGTTTAGATCCCTGGAGTGTGTGGCTTTGAGGGATTGGGATTTCTTTAAGTGGAGCATGTCCAACAGCTATGGGTTTGACATGGCCTTGTATGTTAAGCAGAGATCGCCTCTGAGTAGACAATATGCCACAGAGTGTAGCTGGAGTTTTTTTAGACAGTCAGCATAGGGCATCTGCTTTAGGCCTGTAATTCTTTTAGTGAGGTATTTCTGTGGCCTTTCCAGCTGTTGCAGATGTCTTATGAGGTACATACCAAATGGGGCGTTGTACCTCAAAATCCGGACCGAACCACAAAAGGAGGGGGAGTATCCATATTCATAAAGGATACCCACACCTCCAGGTTAGTGGCAACGCACGAAGCATCGGAGACCATCCAGGTGCAATTAACCATAGGTAAAACTGCCCTACAGTTTGTAGCATGCTACAGACCACCTTTTCAGACTCAGGAAACCCACACAGCCTTCCTGAAGACACTGGAGAGTATGAATGTCTCTCCAAACACCATCATATTGGGTGACTTCAACTACCCAAACATAGACTGGGAACATTACTCATGCCCCAACACCCTAGCCCAAAGGTTCCTGGAGTTCATAAACTCAAATGCTATGGAACAACTAGTCACCATTCCCACAAGAGGAGAAAATATACTAGACCTGATCATCACAAACATGGGGACAAAATGCTCCACACCGGAAGTATATCCCTCACTGGTGAGATCAGACCATAAATTAATCTCATTGGAGATCCACATCCCGCCCCCACCTCCAGCAAAAAAGACCACAGTGAAGAACTTCTCAAAAGCAAACTTCACACTTCTTAAGACTGGAGTGGTATCCTTCAAGGCCCCCGAGCCAGTGGAAACCACAACCCACGCTGCTGAAACCCTTACAAATGCCTTCTATGAGCACCTCCAGGAATGTATGGATCAAGCAATCCCTAATAAAATCAAGACCCTTTCCACCAAAGGCAGGCACCCGGTCTGGTGGACCCCAGCCATAAACAAACTCTACAACAAGAGGAGAAAGCTACTACATGACAGAGCAAAATCCCTAAAAGGGAAGGCATCTCTGATCAATACTAGCAAAAACTACGATCACTCATAAAATCATCCAAGGCCAACTTTGAGAGAAAAATCGCTAATGACACAAAAGACAATCATAAGGCCTTCTTTAGCTATGTTAGAAACCTGGGTGGAAACTCCCAGATATGCTCACAATTAGTCCAAAATGATAAAAAATCACTGAACCCACAGACATTGCCAACATACTGGCAGACAGGTTCACTGCATATTTCTCCCTCCCCCCCCCGAAAGGAGAAATATCTATCCCACCAGAGTCTAGCCTCCCAAACATCTCAGATGCCCAGGTGAGAGCTGCTCTCTCTAAAGCAAAAAAACACAGCATCAATGGGACCGGACGGTGTCCCCGGCTGTGTGCTACACAAACTCAATGAGGAACTAAACCCACACATAAGGCTGCTGTTTAATCTTAGCCTTACTACAGGATACATACCCAAAGAATGGCGACGGCAACTGTGGTCCCACTCCACAAAGGCGGTGCTTCTACGGACCCTGAAATTACACCCATAAGCTTGCCGAGCCTTGTCTGCAAAGCTATGGAGAGGATCATAATGGAACTCATAAATAAAGACATTGGGGACCTACAGACACTGGATCCTACCCAATTTGGCTTTGTCAAGGGCAGATCCTGCCTCTTGAACTTGGTCGACTTTTTTCAAACAGTCACTAACGCCATTGATGAGGGTAAGGCAGTTCACACAGCCTACCTTGACCTAGCAAAAGCGCTCGACACAATACTCCACTCGGGCATCATAGAAAAGCTCACCAGCTTAGATGTAAACCCATATGTCACAAGATGGGTTGCAAACTGGCTCAAGGACAGAACACACAGGGTTAGAGTTGCTGGTGCCATGTCAGACTCTAAGCCGGTCACGAGCGGTGTCCCACAGGGCTCAGTCCTGGGCCCCCTCTTGTTCGGCATTTATTTTTCTGAAGTGCAGGCAAACATAGGGGGATTGTGACTGACAAAATTTGCAGATGACTGCAAACTGGGCACCATAATTGACACTCCATCAGACACAGACATCCTCCAGAGATGTCTCATAGAAATGGATAACTGGTGCCAGAGCCATGGCCTTAAGTTAAATGCCAAAAAATGTATAGTCATACCCTTTGGGAAAAACAAGGTAACCCTAATTACCACATAGGTGGTAATCCATTAAACACGGAAGAAGTTATCAGGGACCTGGGGACCCAAGTTGACAGTAACCTCTCTTTTGACACTCACATTGCCAAAGTGGTTAGGAAGACCTTCTACATTGCCCACCTGATCATGAAGGGATTCACATACAGATCAGGAGAGGTCATTGTACCCCTGTACTCTTCACTTATCAGACCAATGATTGAGTACAACGCCCCATTCGGAATGTACCTTACCCGACACCTGCAGCAGTTGGAAAGACCCCAAAAGTTCCTCACCAAAAGGATAAAGGGGCTCAAACATATGTCATACGATGCCCGACTGAAGAAACTCCAGCTCTATTCAGTCACATACCGTCTGCTCAGAGGTGATCTGTGCCTGACATACAAGGCCATGTCCAACCCGGAATTAATGGACATACTCCACATCAAAAAATCCAAATCCACCAGAGCCATGAGAGCAAGAGACTTAAACCTCAACACGGATATAAATAGGACGTGCTGGAGGGACAGATTCATCACCCAGAGACTCCCTACACTATGGAACAGAATCCCAGTCCATGTGAGGCAGAGCCCCTCACTGACTCTGTTCAAGAGAAATCTTGACGAGTGGATGGGAGATCATAGGTTTACCCCGGGAATCATCTCTGTGTCACTGCTGGACAGAGGCACAGCAAACTAATGGGTATAGTATTCTCATCCTAAGGGGTGGTGAAAGCCACACACACTCTGGCTAGGCTTATAAATGCCCTAGGGCAGATAGCCTAGTATGAACCTATGAACCTAAGAACCTATGAACCTATGAACCCTATAATGGGTCTAATGAAAGATGAGTACAGTGGGACAATGACCTCCTTTTTTTCTGGATGAAAAGCCCTTAGTGATGAGGTGTGCCACAAAGAAGGATTTCCTGACTGTTGTGGCAATGTGGTTATCGAAGGTGAGACCACTGTCTACCTGTGCCCCTAAGTCTCTCATCACATTTTTGGTGTTTAGTGTACTGCCACCTATGTGGTAATTCATGGATACATGTTTTTTCCCAAATGGAATAACTATACATTTCTTGGCATTAAGCTTGAGCCCATGGCTCTGGCACCAAGCATCTGTTTCTGTAAGGCCCTTTTGTAGAATATCCACATCATTTGAGGATTCAATAATGGCTCCCAGTTTGCAGTCATCTGCGAACTTTGTTAGCCAGAGTCCCTTAGTGTTGCCTGTACTTCAGAGAAGTAGATGCCAAAGAAGAACAGTCCCGGACTGAACCCTGAGGTACTCCACTTGTTACTTGTCTGGAGCTGGATTTGGAGTCAGCTACTTTTACAGTCTGGGTTCTGTCAGTAAGCCAGTTGGCAACCCATCAAGTGACATAGGGATTTATGCCCAGCTTAGTAAGTTTATCTATGATTCCAGAGTGGGGGATGGTGTCAAAGGACTTGGTGAGGTCCAGATAGACTGTGTGGACCACCTTACCCTTGTCCACAGCTCTGGAGACTGATTCAAAGAAGTCAATCAGGTTCAGCAGACAAGATCGGCCCTTCACAAACCCAAACTGGGTGGGTCCAGTGTTTTAAGGTTGCCAATGTCTTTGTTTATAAGTTCCATAATGCGTTCCATGTCCTTGCAGATCAGGCTCTTCGGATTGATGGGATGGTAGTTCCCAGGATCCAAGGTTGATCCCCCCTTGTGGAGTGGGATAACTGTAGCTGTGTGCCACTCAGTGGGCACGAAGCCTGAGGTGAGGCTATGATTAAACATGACACTTATGTGAGGTGCTAGTTCATTTTGTAGTTCATGTAGTACACAGCCCGGGATGTCATCTGGTCCCATGGATGCTGTATTCTTAGCTTTGGAGAGTGCGGTTTCTACCTGTGTGGCCGTGATTACCAAAATTTGGCAATCAGTTGGTATTGAGATGGGTCTTTTAGGGGGTGAGAGGGGGGTGAAGTTGCCACTGAATCGATCTGCCAGGATATTGGCAATATCCTTGGGATCAGTGTATTTAATGCCATTCTGTTGTAGCTCAGAGTAGATCTGAGCATTGCCATTTAGATTCTTGACATAACTATAGAATGCCTTGTGGTTGTCTTTGGAATCTTTGGCAATTTTATTTTCGTAACTAGCTTTGGAGGATTTTATGAGGGATCTCAGCTTCTTACTGAGGCTGGTAAGGGAGATTTTTGCATCCTGGGATTCTCCTCTTTCCTGCAACAGTTTCTTCCTTCTGTTATATAGTTTGTTTATGCCAGGAGATGGCTTCCTTTTCTTGGAGGAGAGTGTCTTGGTTCTATCTGGGATGGCATGATTCATGCATGAGTGGATGTGCTCGTACAGTGCCTTAGTGTAGGATTCAGCAGTCGAGCTTTCAACTCCCGTCTGCATGGGTGCCATGAAGTTTTTCACGTCTGACTTAAGGAGCATGAAGTTGTGCTTCACACTGTGCTGATAGAAAAGGGGTATGATATGGTTGTATATGGTGGCTAATGATAGGCAATGCTGATGTGCTGGCTCTGTAAATGTCTGAGGTCCTATGATGGGTTTTCCTGTTTATGTCTTCCAGGTGCCATGCAAAGACAACCAACATACAGCGCTGATGAGAATGCAGCCATAACAGATGCTATTGTGCAACAGCATGCATTGCTGTTTGGCGGGAGGCGGCAAAATATGTGGGAGCTGACTGCCCTCTGCACAGAGTCAACACCTTGGGCCACCATGGCCACACATAAGAGCAGGTCAGGCATTGTGCAACTGACCTGCTATGTTGTGCCTGGCAGAGGGTTGCTGCTGCGTCCATGGACCATTCTTCACAGGTGGAGGTCCTGCTACACAGGCCCCACTTACACCAATGGAAGAACTCCTTACCAACATTGGGGTAGCCCCCACACAACAACCAACACATGCAACACCAGTCATGGAGGTGGGTGACACCCAGGCAACAGGGGAGTAGTGTCCAGGTAAGGCCACAGTGCATATAATTTAATAGTGTTGCACTCACACTGATATAGGGTATCTAGATGCATATTTCAGGTAAATAAGCATTTGTGGGTGGTGTTTAGTAATGCACACAAGTGCACATCTATGGTGAAGGACAGCAAATTGTGTACTATAGAGTATCTAGATGCATATGTCAGGTAAAACTGCATTTGTGGGTGGGGTTTAGTAATGCATGTGAAGATTGTGGAAAGATGGGCGAAGACTGCCAGCCTAGTCAAATAGAATTTGATACATAATTCTATCATTTGTATATATAAATGTAAATTACAGGCTTGTGTTCTTAAATGAAAGAAAACACTGTAAAATGTGAACTTCAAGATTGCTGCAACATTGCCATCTGCTGTAAGGAAAACTAAGCCAAGCATTTCAAATGTTCTTTGAAGTAAAATTATCTAAATAGTGGTGCTGAAGCGGCTGGCTGAACACATTCTTTCTATTCATAGGTTCATAGATTAGTACTAAGCTAACTGCCCTTGCGAGCCATTTTAAGCTTAGCCAATTATCCCTTGTGAGACTCAAACTCTGCACCTTGTGCTTGCAAGACAAACACCTTAACCATTAGGCCACCCTCCCAACCCATTTCTATTGTCTTAACTTAAGGAATAATTGCTAGACTGTACATGTGAAATGTCTTTTATTGTTGTAGTTTCATGAGCAGGTGTTAGATTGCTAAATAATGCAGGTTGTTCGCCTGGGAATTCCAGACTAAGTGTCAAAATGATGTAATGTGTATACTGGGTAAACCTAAGTGTCAAAATGATGTAATCTGGGAGGGCCCTAGCAGAGCTGTTTGTTAGTGAGTTTAAAAACTATTGTTCAGAGAGACTCTGTAAGCATTTTGTCTTGGACCATCAACCCCAGCACTGCTTATGCTCTATATGTATGTAAGTAGGATTGTGGCAATGTGTTTTCTCTTAAGAATAGCTAAAGATTAGAAAATTAAATTAAGTATTTTTCTTTGACATCAGACCTGTCCTACTGTATTATTTTAAGTTTCTGTGTGATCTCTGAACTCTTAGATATCACTGTGGTGTAGTAGTATTGTCTTGTGTTTTAATTATTTATTATTAAATATTTTAAAAACCTTTACCTGTGGCTGGATTGTGTAGAGATAAGTAAGCTCTAGAGTACATTGCATATTTATAGAGTTTATTGTAATAAGCCACTCTAATAAGCCTTAGACTGAATAGTCAAATTACCAGTTGGATAATAATATTGCACAGTAATAATTGGACACCCTTTTAAGGGCCTTTGGGTAACTGATAAGTATTAGCCGGTGGTGGCAGAAATTACTACCGTATAGTCTGGGTAAAGGGGCACAGCTGGAGAATCTGTATCAGCCTTTCACAGGAGTGTCTGTAAAGTTGTATAAATACTTATCTCAAAATGAGTGTGGTGTGTCAGATACCTGGGCAGGGACATGAAGCACTGATGGGACAGTGAGGGTACTGGAGGTTAGCTTGCCAGCTATGCTGAGATCTGGACTATATAGCTGTGCCGGTGGGGAGTCTTATTGGAGACCTGGACAGCAAGGGAGCAACCAACCCCAGACTGACTGTGATCTCTGTGTGCATTTAAGGGAAATTATACTTTACTGTGTGTATTTGTTATCATTTCCTCTTATATGAGACGCCCTTCCTGGTGTTAGTGGTGAGGATTGAGGCTCCTTGATTGCTGGGCCAGGGCACGGCCATCACATTTCTGGTGGCAGTGGTTGGGATAAGATATCCTCACATTTGTGGTTCACAGTGGTTGGGATAAGATATCCTCACTTGTGGTTTACAGTGGTGTGGGTAGAGTGAATCGTGTAGCTTATGTACAGTGATCTCTGGAGGTGTTTTGTACTCTAAATCAGCCACACAGTGTATACTCAGAGTTCAGATCACAATTGTTTTATTTCTTTTGTTAGCTTAGGTAGTCAGGGTGAGCAGGCAGCATGTCAGCAGAGGAAAATGGAAAGCTGACAAGGATCCAGCTGGTGGAGATGTGCCAGGTTAGGGGACTGGTGCATGGAAACCTGACTAAGGCAGACCTGACTGCAGCCTTGGTTACAGCTGCATCAAAAAACATCATCCAGGAGGACAATCAGACTGGCAGTGGAGATACAATATCCTCGGGGAATGGACAGCTCAACCTTTCTGCAGTGGACTTAAAAATCCAGCTGGAGCTAAAGAGACTTGAGTTGGAGGCCAGGCGTTTGGAGATAGAAGCCGAAGAAAAGGAGCATCAGAGGAAGCATGAGAGGGAAATGCTGACTCTTCGCCAGAGTCATGGAGGTAATGGGGAAGGGAGTAACTGGACCCCAGAAGCCCAACAGGTCAATAAATTACTTCCGCAATTTAAAGAGGGGGATAATTTTGATAGTTTCATTCACATGTTTGAAAGGTTTACCTTTGAAAGGTTGAAAATCAACCTACCAAACGGCCCTTTGTGCAAACCGGAATGACGAAAATCGTCAGTCTGATCTGCACCGAAGTTCAAAAATCAGCAAATCGAAAACCAGATTAGCTGATTTTCGAACTTCAATTCAAAAGACAAAGCATAATGCAGGGGGGCTGCACCCCCTTCACCCCACACCCTCTACTTTATTATTTAACTCCGAGGTCGTACTACAGTGGGGAAAGGGTCTACTTCCCAATCCCCACTATAGTGCACCTCGCACCAAAAATGCTGAATCTACAATGAGCAAATATTATTGTGCATTTGCTCATTGCACATTCGATGCATTTTGTTTTTGGCCTTCCGAATACTTGAAAAAGTCCTTTTGGACTTTTGTAAATTCACACATGTGGATTACGCACATGCAAAAGTAAACCATTTGAAAGGGTATGCAAACAGTATAGTATTGACCAAAGGCTCTGGGTATGGTTCCTGACCCCCTTACTCCATGGGAAAGCTGTAACTTGTATATCACAAATGCCTGACTCTGTCTGTTTTGATTATACTGCTGCAAAAAAATGTCTGTTAGAATGTTTTAAGCTAACACCTGAAATGTATAGGAAAAAGTTTTGTGAGCATAGACGCAAGGCAGATGAAAATGTATGTGAATATGTTGCTGAACTGAGCACTTATTTTTATAGCTGGGTGAGTGGATGTCAGGTCACCACTTTTGAAGGGCTGACAGACCTTTTGGTGAGGGAACAAGCCCTTAGCACTTTGCCTGAGGACATGAGGATCTGGTTAGCTCATAGACAATGTGCTACTTCAAATGAGTTGGGGAAGAAAGGAGACCTATACCTGTCAAGCAGGGCAAGCCTGCACAGGAAGGGGACCCCCAGTACTGCTCATGGGTCTAAAGGAACCCATGGTGGGCAGCACAGACTGCCCCAACAGAATCTGCTAGTAGCAGGGGAAGCCCCTAGTCCAGGTACATGTCCAGGAGCTAGGGTTAAATGTTTTGAATGCAACCAGTAAGGCTATGTGGTATATATGTGTCCACAGAGGCAAGGTGGGGAACCAAAGGTGAGGGAGCCAGTAAGTGGAAAAGACAAAATGCCAATAGTGGGTTGTCTTGAGACAACAGGGGTATGGAACTACCATCCTGCAGATGTCCTGTGAGGGAAGGATTTGGAATGACACAGTACCATGTACTTATGCAGTTACACGCAATGAGGCTAGGAGATAAACATGTGGATCTGGTAGCCTGGGGAGACCCTGACAGACTGCATACTTGCAGCCAGGACTGGTGAGGTAGTTATTTCAGGGAGTGAGCAATGCTGTAGCAGTGAAACTGAATGTGAGCCACAGCTGCTTGTGGATACTGATGGTCCCTTGGACAGGGTAACTGCAAAGGTAGAGGTGAGTAGTAGTACCCAGGCTGACAGTGAGGCACCAGTGTCAGAGGTTGCCAGACTTCCTGTGGAAGGGGAGCTGAGAAGAGTTACAAGGAGAGAGTTGAGACAGGCTCATCTCTCAGACCCTATATTGCAAGGCCTGAGGCAGATAGCTAGGGAGGCACCTGATTCTCAAGGGAAGGGGGAATCTGAATAATGGGACAAAGGGTTACTATACATAGAGTGTACCCCTGAGGGAGGGCTAGTAGGTGAGAGAGTACAGCAGTTGGTAGTGCCTAGACCCTACCATCTGGCTCTTCTAGCCATAGCCCATGATATTCCCTTTGCAGGTCATATGGGCTTAAAGCATACAAAGAGGTGTATTATGCAAAACTTCTATTGGCCTGGAATTTCCAGAGATGTAACAGGGTACTGCAGGACCTGTGAGCAGTGCCAAAAGGTAGGCAAGGCAGGAGACAAGGTGAGAGCTCCTTTGATGACTTTGCCTGTGATTGAGGAGCCATTTCAGAGGGTAGCTATGGATATTGTGGGTCCTCTGAGTACCCCAAGTTCCACAGGGAAAAAGTATATCCTAGTGCTAGTGGATTATGCTACACGATACCCTGAGACAGTGGCTTTGTCCTCCATTGAGGCAGAGAAGGTGGCAAATGCTTTGTTAGAGATTTTCAGCAGGGTGGGTTTCCCAAAAGAAATACTGACTGACCGAGGTGCCAATTTCATGTCAGACCTGCTGGCTTGTCTGTGGAAGTCCTGTGGGGTGAAGCACATGAAGACCACCCCCTACCATTCCCAGACTAATGGTCTTGTTAAGAGGTTAAACTCTACAATCAAGTCCATGCTATGGGCATTTGCAGATCAGTTTAAGAGGGAGTGGGACAAATATTTGCCCCATCTGTTGTTTGCTTACAGAAAGGTTCCCCAGGAATCCACAGGTTTTTCACCCTTTGAGTTGCTGTATGGGCATAGGGTGTGGGGACCTCTAGATTTAATTCGAGATGAGTGGGAATGTGAGTGTGAGTCTCACAAGGAGTCTGTTGTGGCATACATCCTAACCCTCAGGACAAAGCTCAGGGCACTCATGGGCTTGGCCCAGGAAAACTTGGCAGAAGCCCAACAACAGAAAAGGGTGTGGTATGGCAGGAATGCTTGAGCTAGAGAATATGCTGTGGGGCAGCAGGTAATGGTTCTCATTCCTGTCAGACACAAAAAGCTGCAAGCAGCTTGGGAGGGGCCCTACAAGGTGGTAAGAAAGGTAAGTGATTTTAACTACATGGTGGAAGTGCTAGGCAGATGGCCGGGGCACAAATTGTACCATGTTGACATGACGAAACCTTACCATAACAGGGAGGCCCTTGTGCTGAGTATTTGCAGTGGATTGCAGTAGGAGTCTGAGGGAGATCTGGGGACTGATCTCCTCAGGGATGCTCGGGCTGACACCTCTGTGGAAGTGGTAGCAATATCCCAGCAGCTATCTCCTACCCAGGGTCAAGAAATCCAGGCAGTGTTGCAGGAATTTGGGGACATGTTCACTGGGAAACCAGGGTGCACCCACTTGGTGCAGCAGCAGGTGGATACAGGACCCCAAAGGCCTATTAGGTGGGCCCCTTATAGGGTGCCTGAGAGAGTCAGACAGACCCTGAGGGAGGAGGTACAGGAGATGTTGGAACCAAGGATGTTTCAAAAGTCCAACTGTCCCTGGGCTTCCCCAGTGGTGCTGGTGCCAAAGAAGGATGGCAGCACCAGGTTCTGTGTGGATTACAGGAAATTAAATAGTCACACAGAGTCAGATGCTTACCCCATGCCTAGGACAGATGAGGCCCTACAGCAGCTGGAGTGGGGCTATGTTTCTTACAACCGTTGATTTTACCAAGGGTCACTGTCAGGTGCTCTTTTCTCCTAGTGCTAGAGAGAAGTCAGCCTTTGTGACTCCTTTTGGCTTGTATGAGTTCACAAAGATGCCCTTTGGGATGAGAAATGCTGCAGTGACTTTCCAGAGGCTGGTGGATAATATCCTAGCAGGAGCAGGAGGGTTTGCCCTTGCTTACCTAGATGATATTGCCATCTACAGCCATTCCTGGCCAGAGCAACCTTCAGCATGTCAGGGAGGTGTTGGGCAGACTACAGAGGGCAGAGCTGATCATTAAACTGAGCAAATGTCAGGTGGGTATGGCAGAGGTCTCCTACCTAGGACATAGAGTGGGGAGTGGTATGATAAAGCCAGATCATGCCATAGTGGAAGCTATTCAGGCATGGCCTGCACCTGTTACCAGAAAGCAGGTGAGGGCATTCTTAGCGACAGCAGGGTACTACAGAAAGTTCATCCCCAGTTATAGTACCATAGCTGCTCCCCTCACAGACGTGACAATGAAGAATATGCCAGATAAGTTAATGTGGACCCCAGCATGTGAGCAGGCATTCCAGAAGCTTAAAAAAGCTTTGGGAGGACCCCCTGTGTTAGCCAGTCCAGATTACAACAAAGAATGTGTTGTGCAGGTGGATGCTTCAAACAATGGGGTAGGGGCTGTGCTTAGCCAGATTTCTTTAGAGGGGGAAGAGCACCTAGTGGTTTATCTCAGTCATAGGCTCCAACCCAGGGAGGAATGCTATGCAGCTGTAAAAAAGGAATGTCTAGCCATAGTGTGGGCACTGCAGAAACTTCAGCCTTATCGGTATGGAAGAAAATTCACTGTAATGACAGATCAAAACCCTGTAACATGGTTAAACAGAGCCAGTCAGCAAAATGCCAAGTTGCAAAGATGGAGCCTGGGGTTGCAAGCATATGATATGTCAGTGCAAGAGTTAGCAATGCCAATGCAGATGGGCTCTCAAGACAGGGAATGGGGTGAGGTACCCTCAGATAGACCTAACCCTCTCAAGCGGCATTTCTCAAGGGTCACTTGAAAAACTAGCTTGAGGTCTCCAGAGGGGAAGAGATGTGAAGATTGGGGAAAGATGGGCAAAGGCTGCCAGCCTAGTCAAATAGAATTTGATACATAATTCTATCATTTGTATATATGAATGTAAAATACAGGCTTGTGTTCTTAAATGAAAGAAAACACTGTAAAATGTTCAAGATTCAAGATTTCAAGACTTCAAGACTTCAAGATTGTTGCAACATTGCCATCTGCTGTAAGCAAAACTAAGCCAAGCATTTCAAATGTTCCTTGAAGTAACATTATCTAAATAGTGGTGACAAAGCAGCTGGCTGAGCACATTCTTTCTATTGTCTTAACTTAAGGAATAATTGCTAGAGTATACATATGAAATACCTTTTATTGTTGTAGTTTCCTGAGCAGGTGTTAGATTGCTAAATAATGCAGTTTGTTGGCCTGGAAACTCCAGACTAAGTGTCAAAATGATGTAATGTGTACACTGGGAAACCCTAAGTGCCAAAATGATGTAATCTGGGAGGGCTCTAGCAGAGCTGTTTGTTAGTGAGTTTAAAAGCTATTGTTCAGAGAGAGACTGTAAGCATTTTGTCTTGGACCATCAAACCCAGCACTGCTTATGCTCTATATGTATCTAAGTAGGATTGCAGCACTGTGTTTTCTCTTAAGAATAGCTAAATATTAGAAAGTTAGATTAAGTGTTTTTCTTTGACATCAGACCTGTCCTATTGTATTATTTTAAGTTTCTCTGTGATCTCTGAACTCTGAGATATCACTGTGGTGTAGTAGTATTGTCTTGTGTTTTAATTATTTATTATTAAATATTTTAATATCCTTTACCTGTGGCTGGTTTGTGTAGAGATAAGTAAGCTCTAGAGTACATTGCATATTTATAGAGTTTATTATAATAAGCCACTCTAGTAATCCTTAGACTGAAGAGTCACATTACCAATTGGATAATAATATTGCACAGTAATAATTGGACACCCTTTTAAGGGCCTTTGGGTAGCTGATAAGTATGTATTAGCTGGTGGTGGCAGAAATTACTACTGTATAGTCTAGGTAAAGGGGCGCAGCTTGAGAATCTGTGTCAGCATTTCCCAGGAGTGTCTGTGAAGTTGAATAAATACTTATCTCAAACTGTGTGTAGTGTGTCAGCTACCTGGGCAGAGACACGAAGCACTGGTGAGATAGAGAGGGTACTGGAGGTTAGCTTGCCAGCTATGCTGAGATTTGGATCCTATAGCTGTGTCAGTGGGGAGTCTTATTGGAGGCCTGGAGAGCAAGGGAACAACCATCCCCAGACTGACTGTGATCTCTGTGTACACTTAAGGGAAATTGTACTTTACTGTGTGTATTTGTCATCCTTTCCTCTTATATGAGACACCCTCCCTGGTGTTAGTGGTGAGGATTGCTGTTCCTTGATTGCTGGGCCAGGGCATGGTTGTCAGAATGCACACAAGTGCACATCTATGATGAAGGACAACAAATTATGTACTATCACAGCTTGTGATGTACATGTGCAGAAAAGTAGTATTGATCTTGTACTACTGCCAAATATGAGTCTTCAGACAATACCTCTCCCCCACAACTACATAGGTACCTCTGGTCTACATGTGGGACAGCAGCCTGAAGCCAGTGAGTATGGGATTTTCCTGTTGTGGCTCAGCAGTACCCCAGAAATGTTGATGTCATGCATGTGACCATGCACACAACTGTTACTCTCAGCTAATTTGCAATATCTGCATGTTCACTTGTTGTGGGCTTAACTGCATTGCATCACAGTGGTCATCACAGGGGCCTACTTGCAGGAGATGTCACATATCTGTAGCATACCTCACAACCTGTCATTGCATGAAATCTGCACAAAAACTGAGAAAATGGGGGTACGAAGGGCCAAAACTAGGGACATAAGTTATTAGTGCTATACAGTGCATATAAATGGTGTACACACACCTGTTACAATGTCAGGTATTTGTGAAATACAAAAATGAGAGTACAATAACACAATTCCAAACCTTTCCAACCTTTCATGTGACCTATAATCTGTACAATTCCATTATTAAACAGACAAATCTATTAGGGGAACAATTATGACACATGAAAAACGTACAAGAAGCTAGATGCATATGTGTGGCCAGGCTGAAGCTAATATTGTGGTGAAGTAGCTTAGATATGATTACATCATTTCATCTTCTTGGGTGCACATCCACCATCACTTACAGAGACTCTTTGATTAACAGCAAATAACAGTCAGCTGTCCTACCAGGATTATCCTAACATTTACTCAGTTGTCTGCAACAGCACTAGCCATACTTTGCATACAGCTTACAAAGCAGCAAAGGGATCACATCTGTGAAAGGTATCAGCCGAGAGTAGGGTACACACACATTTCCACAGTATTGCATATGCCATGGAACACAGTGAAGACAGTCATCAAACAGTGGTGAAAATATGGGTCAACAGTGACATTGCAAATAAATGGACATCACTCCAAATGTATGGAAAAGACAAGAACCACACTGGTCAGGGTAGCTGCCAGGACACCTACAGCAACACTAAAGGATTTGCAGGAACTCTGGCAAGTACTGCTTGTGTACTACATGTGACAACAATCTCCCATATTCTCCACATGTCTGGCCTATGGGTTAGGATTGGAAGATGGCAGCCTTTGCACACACAGAACAACATCCAGGTATGGCGAATTTCTCAAGAACATTATATCACATCTCTCAAATGCATGTGGGGAAATGTGTTATGGTGAAATGAGACCAAGGTTGCACATTTGGCCACAATACCGACAGGTTTGCTTTGCACATTAACATCACTGTGCATCACCAAAAGAACACCATCCCCATGGTGAAGCATGGTGATGTCAGTGTCATGCTTTGGGGTTGCTGTTCATAAACTAGAAGTGCACCTTTAGCCAAGGGGGAGGGGATTAGGAACAGTACCAAATACCAGTCCCTTTTGGCCCAAAATCTTTCTGTGTCTGCTAGGTAGCTGTAGCTGCAGAGGAATGACACCTTTCTACACAACAATGACCCAAACCATACATCCAAATCCAAACATGAATGTCTTCACCACAAAGCAATACATGGTTTGGAATGGCCCAGCCACAGTCCACACCTACATGCAATAGAAAACAAGTGGGGTGCCCTGCAGAGGGCTGTGCAGAAGAGATGCCCTTGCAATCTGACAGAGTTGAAGGGCTTCTGCAGGGAGAGTGTAGAAATATTGCTAAGTTGAGATGTGCCATGCTGATACACACCTTCCCAAAGGACTGACGGCTGTTATGATATTCAAAGGTGCTTTAACAAAGTAGTTCTTGAAGGGTGTGCACAGTCATGCAACCAACCTACTGTATATATTGCAAATTCTATATGTTACCCCTAACCGATGTCATTGCTCTTCAATTGGATTGCACAGGTTATAGGTCACATTAAAGGTGAGACATGTTATCACATGATTTCTGTGGTTTCATGTTATATATCAAACAAATCTGGCATGTTAACGGGGGTGCCTACACTTATGATATCCACTGTAAGTTTGGGAGGTTGTTGTAACTGGTTCTGTTGTAACATACATGTACTGCAGGTTTTAGTATGAAACCCAAAATATGTCATCAATTAATGATGCCAGTCCTCAGATCATCCCAGTTATGTGTCAGACAAACACAGGATTTATAAGGAACAGACCAGAAATATGAGCCACACATGTACACATTCAGCAAAACTCTGCACAGTTGAGAGGTATGTGCTGTAGGAGTTTCCACTGTGCTATACAGGTGAACAGCAATTTTGTGTACATGGGTGCAGCATGTGCTACTTGAAGGCCCATCACCTACTAACAGTATCCGCATATCACAGAGGTGTAAATAAGTAATGATATTAAGTGGAAAGGACTGCATTGCAAGATGTAAAGGGCCTGTCCAAGGTGTGTATGTAGTGGTCTGACTGTGTTGTGAATGTCATGAGTTGGCTGTTGTGAGGTCTGTGTAATGCCTGGCTGCCACCTCACGTGTGTGTGTGTGTGTGTGTGTGTGTGTGTGTGTGTGTGTGTGTGTGTGTGTGTGTGTAGCAGTAAATGTTGTAGGGCAGGTATTAATGTGCATATGTTGTCTGTCCCCCACAGGTGGTCATGGTGGTCATGGTCCCTCCCGCTCAGAATCTGATGTCAGTATCTCTGCAGACTCTGACAATGATGATAGTCATAGTCAGGCACAGGTGGTGTTGTAAGGGGCTAAATCTGTGCCATTGGTTGGCATCCCACAGTACTCGACACTGCCCCCACACATATAGTCACAATGCCCACACATAACCCATGCCCAGTAGCCACAGATAATGGATAGTTGGCAAGTGGTGGCATGGAACAGGCTAGTGTGGTGACTATGGCAAGTGTGACTGCAGCCACTAGCCATTGCCAGAGTACTGGTGAGGTCCCACACAGGCAGATTGACAGGGCTGCTCAAAGGAGGACTGCTGCCCATCAAGCCGCTGTCTTAAGTGCTTCAGCAGGTGTCACCAGATGCATATTTCAAGCTGTAATGCAAGCACAGGCACGTAGTGAACGCAACACCAGACACATACTCAGGGTGGTGGATGAAACTCTTTCTGCTTTACGTGGTGACATACATGACCTTAGCAACTCTGTCAGGAGAAGCAATAAAGCCACGGATAAATTCTTCAGTGAACACTCATTTAGTTAGCAGATTCCAACAGCTGCAGAACTGTTGTGGTACTGCGGCTGTTGAAATCTGCTAAATAAATGAGTGTTCACTGAAGAATTTATCCGTGGCTTTATTGCTTCACCTGACAGAGGTGCTAGTGTGGATTACTGGTCTTTGTGCTTTGTTACCTGGTTGCTTGCTGTTTTTGGACATACATGACCTTGTTGAGGCCACAAGTCAAAATACTGAGGTCATGAATAGATGATGGGGTGAGACCCTGGTGATCCTCGAACATGTATGTCTGTGCTAGACCATGTGGTGGGAGATGACCATCAGCCACATGGACATAGGTCAGCACCAACATCAGTTGACAGTCTACGGGGCCATGCACCATCACACTCCTGTACTGGCAGTGACACCAGCACTACCAAAGGGGGGTGCTGTCCAGATCATTGCTGTCCACATCACACCAGAGCAGGCCATGGGCACATGGTCCTGGCTGGTCCCATCAGGGACATTGAGCAGCAGACAGCAGTCACCCTTAGGAAGCAGTACTGCATCTGGCCTTGAGCCTGGTGGTTCCAGTGAGACCAGTGGTAGGACCAGTTCCCATGTCCATGACCAGAGACGGTGAACTGGACACCCTGCTATGTATGGTTCACAACTTTCCAACTTTCCAACATACCTCTGTGTAGGGCAGCCACATGGCGTGACTGTGTGCATACATACACACACACATTTGTGTCACAGGCAGGTCACCCCTAGACACACACAGCACTTCTGCACAGACCATGTATTGCATACCCCTCCAAACACACACACATGATGTCAACCTTATGGCCCAGCCTAGGACTTTGGCAAACCCACACCACACCCTGTGCATATGATGATACCTGTACCACATCCCTGTCATCCATACCATTGATTCAGGGACATTCTAATATGGGTCTGATGCACAGGGTGAATATAGTACAGTGTAGCTTTGTAATACGGTGTAAGGTGCTGTCTGCTTGCATTTGTTGTGGGTACACATACAGGTGTATGTACCCTATTATCCAGGATGCATTATTGCTGCTAGTACCACTAACTGAATGTAGTCTGACATGCTGTATTCTGTTTGTCTTCCAGGTGTCTGTGTGTCTGCAGGCTATGGCCCTGCAGACATGACCAAGAGGGAGTATGGCAGAGTGGGAACACACCAACTGTGTCATATGTAAGGTACACCTTTATTTGTACATCTATCAGGTGTGTATGCATACGTGAGGGACACTTGTCAGACAGTGTGACCTTCCATACATACCCCTTGTTACAGACAGGTAGGCTTTGTACATATAAACTCAGTGTTGTGTACTACACAGGCTCATACATATAGAACAGGTTACTGCAGTACTGTCAGCAGGTCCCTCACAAGCATATCCATTACATTAACTGCAACAGATTCACCTGTCAACACCTGTTGGCCCTGCCATTTCTTTCCCATACACTCAACCCTGATGCAGTTGATGAGGGCATGCATGATACTGTGCATGACAGGTTTGTGGTATGTATTCATGAGTTCACAAGGGTGCAACAGGGAAAAATTGTATATCTTTTGCATACACACAGTCAGGACTGACACAGGAGATGTGCATACAGTAACACAAACACAGTTGGCAATAGACAGATTAGTAAACCTACATATCCACTTTGATGTACTGTACTACTACATACATGACATGCCACACACAGATTATATGCATGGGACATTACCCACTACCTGTTATAACACATAATGTTGTGAATGCCTTCATGAATGGTGAGTTAACCCACCAGAAATAGCATCTGGAGTCATTTATTGCTCCTACAAGCCTGGACAAGTGATAGGGTAGCAGATATTGTATCAGCATGATGTTTTAGTCAGGTATGAGACCCAATGCTGGCATATGTGTCAGTACACTCACTGTGGCCTATTTGGCAACAATATCAGTGTGGCCTATTTGGCAATAACATCACATACATAACAATATCACAAACAGATGCCCTACGCAGACCATCTCAAAAATCTCCAGCTTTACTCCATCACATATCACCTACTCAGAGGCGATCTCTGCCTAACATACAAAGCTATATCAAAACCAGAGCTGTTGGACATGCTCCACTTAAAGAAATCCCAATCCCTCTGAGCTACATGCTCTAGGGACCTAACCCTTGTCACCACAATAAACAGAACATGCTGGAGGGATAGATTCCTGTCCCAGAGACTTCCCATACTCTGGAACAAACTACCTATCTATATCAAACAAAGCTCCTCGTTAGTACTCTTCAAGAAAAATCTTGATGACTGGATGGGAAATAGGAAATTCACCCCGGGGATCACTTCTGTGGCTCTACTAGAACAGGCATACACATCTGTACAGATGACTGGTATGGTCTGTACAATGTTTTAATATGCTGCATGTAAGGTAAAGGCCATCACCAGTCTATATAAAGTAATACCATCAGGAGGTGGCAAACAGCCGTGGATGGTACACACATCAAAATGGTATAAACCACACAAGATATGATCCTCACACAAACACACACACACACACACATGCACACACGCACACACACACACACACACACACACACACACACACACACACACACACACACACACACACACACACACACACACACACACACACACACTTGCCAGTACTGGGATTAGAACTCCTACCTATCTAGTTATGTCTACTATAGTGGTATGCAGTTATCAGGTGCACCACGAAGCTTATACAATTTCACCTAGTTCCAATGTACTTCTAAGGTGAATGACATCAACGGGCTGAGAGGAAGTGTAAAGGATGGTACACAACTCAAAATGGTATAACCCACATAGTATATGATTCTCTCACACACACACACACACACACACACACACACACACACACACACACACACATACACACACACACACACACACACACACACACACACACACACACACACACATACTTACTTGCCAGTATTGAGATTAGAGCCCCTGCCTATCTAGTTATTTGCACTATAGTGTTATGCAGTTACCGCATGTGCTTCAGAGCTTACTGGACTGACAACTGGCCAAAGGTGCTGATAACTGCACAGCTGAGGTAAAGTATTACAGGTGGTAGAAAGTCTGCCTTCAGTTTTTCCCTTAGATTTTGCTAGTTCTTTCTCTCTTTCACTTCAAATAGTGTAATAACTTCTTACTTCAACAGGTTTTTGTATCAAGTAGTGTAGCACACCCGTGAGTCATCAAAAGTACTTGTTCCTCACAGAATTAGCTCCAGTATTTAGTAGTTATGACCACCCCTCCTGGCATGATTAAAGTGCGTTCTCTGTGCTTTCGCCCATTAACCTGATGCACTTGGCCATTCTGAGGCACTGTTGCAACTGCCTCTTGTACACAGACAACACTCTCCTCTAAACTGCAAACACTCAGACTTGTGAGAGATACCCCTATATCACCAAATGTGGAAATATGCTCTCTCCAGTGAAGACTGGACTAGCTGGTCAAGAGGATTAGGTCAACACCTGCACCACACCACATGGAACACATAGCATTCCAGAACACCCACTATCACAGCCCTGACATACAAATACCACACACTCACCTTCACGAAGGCACTCAATGGACATTTACCCAAACAGCACAGACCAGCAAGACAGACACCCACTCAACCACCACAGCACAACACAAACCACAGGACACATATATCACCTACACAGTGTGCCCCTCAACCTAAGCTCCTAAGGCTAACCACCTTGCCCAATACAGTAATCATAGGTGACTCAGTAGTGAGGCACACAGATGTCCCACTCACTGGGATGAACATGGAGAAGGTAACAGTCAGCTGTATATCAGGTGCCAGAATCCAACACATAACACACCCAGTCAGGTCACTCCACAACAACTACAAGTATCACTCGGTCATTGTCCATGTGCATGTGAATGACCTGAGATGTACCTCCCTGGACTACATGACAAGAGACATGGTTGAGCTCTCAGATTATGTGGTCCTGGCAGGTGTGACAGTAGCCCTGAGCAGTATACTACTGTCACCCAGAATGATACTGCAGTACTAACAACAAATAATTGACTTCAACATTGGCTTAAGTGTTGTGCGTCCATATCAAGGGATCCAGTACCCGTCTGCTTGGGATAACATGATTGACAGACCTCGATGCCTTGCCAGAGATGGCCTGCATCTGTCACCCCTGGGTTACCAAGTACTAGCTAAGTTTCCTGCCACCCGTATAGTGCCTTTTTAGGCAGTGTTCCAAATCAAATTACCACCATAGCAGCTAGAAATAAATGCAATCTGAGGGTCATACTGCTCAACACTAGACATTTAAATCTCAAGATGCAGTCACTCGAAGCACTCCTCAAAATGGAGAACATTGACATTTGTGCTGTAACAGAGACCTAGTTTACAGCAGCAGACAGCAGCCCTGTGCTAACAGGCTATGATGCATTCCACACCCATCAGCCCCAAAACATGGTTCATAGGTTCATAGATTAATAGGTAGGTACTAGGCTATCGGCCCAAGGGGCTACATAAGCCTAGCCAACAAGGTTCCCTGGCTTACGCCACCCAAGAAAGTTCTTTTCCTGTGCCAGTGTCGAGCAGAGACACAGAAGTGATCCCTGGGGTGTATTTCCTATTTCCCATCCACTCATCAAGATTTTTCTTGAAGAGTGCTAATGAAAAACTGTAGGTACCACAGCTCCACAGGCAGTGGTGTCTCCATATTCGTAATGGGTATGCATACCTCCAGACTAGTATCCCAGCATAATGCATCTGAGATACTTCAGGTACAACTGACATTGGGTAATAGTGCAATCCAGGTCATAGCCTGCTACAGGTCCCCATCCATGTCACTAGACTGTCAATCCACATTCCGCACCACCCTGGCATCTGTCAAGGTACAACCCAACACTCTCATAGTAGAAGACTTCAACTACCCCTCCATCTACTGGGAGAAGTAGTGAAGCACCAATACACTGGCCCAACACTTCTTGGAATTCATCAGTTAAAATGCCCTGGACAGGCTCATACTGACCATCAGTAGAGGAAGCAACAACCTTGACCTGTGTTGATTATGTACATATGGGACCATTGCTCAACAATAATAGTGAATCCCTACCTGGTTAGATGCAAACATAATGTAATCACCATGGAAATCCGCATCTCACCCACACACCCCCAAACGTATCCACCTTGAAAAACTTCTACAAAGCTGACTTTAGACTCATAAAAACAGAGGTGGCTACTTCACAGCACCCATGCCAATGGAAAATAGCTGCATTACTGTTGAATCATACACAAATGCACTGCACAAACATGTACATAAAGGCATGGTACTAGCCATAGCCAACAGAACCGAGATGCTCTCCTCCAAACACTGGAAGCCAATGTGGTGGTTCCCTGCCATTAATAAACTGTAAAACAGAAGGAAGACACTGTTGCTGAAAAAGGTGGAGTCCCAAGACTGGAAACCCCCTTATTAGCCTCAACAACAACTTGAGATCCCTCATGGAATCATCTACAGCCAGCTATGAAGGCAGAATTGCAGCAGACACTGACAACAACCACAAAAGCCTTTGATAGTTATATCAACCTCCATTGCAGTACCCAGACGTGCTCTGAGTTAATGCACAATGCTAACTCCTATACTAAGCCAACAGATATTGGCAACAGTCTTGACAATACATTCAGTGCCAGCTTTACCCCTCTCCCCCCCCTAATGAAACAATCACAATGGCAGAAGAATGCCAGGCACCCAGCATTACTGCAGCCCAGGTTAAACCTGCATTGTTCACAGGCAAGAATACAGCTATCATGGGACCCAAAAATATCCCTGACTGTGTTCTACATGAACTACAAAGAGACCTGGCACCACATCTGTATGCCCTGTTCAGTCACAGCCTCAACTCAGGCTTTGTCCCTCCAAAATGGTCCACTGCTACAGTCATCCCTCTCCATAAAGGGGTAGCAACTACAGACCCTGGGGGTCATTGGCCCATTAGCCTGATGAGTCTGATATGTACAGCTGTGGAGTGCATCATCAGGGACCTAATCAACAAAGATGTAAGTAATCTCCTAACTTTGGACCCCGCACAGTTTGGCTTTGTGAATGGGAGATCATGCCTGCTCAACCTGGTTGACTTCTTTGAGTCAGTCACCAGGGCTGTGTATGAAGGTAAAGCACTGCATGCAGCCTACCTCGATCTGGCCAAGGCTTTTGATATCATTCCTCAGTCAGGAATTATTGATGAACCCACCACATTAGGCATCAACCCCTATATCACTAGGTGGGTTACAAAGTGGCTCACAGAACACATAGTGTGACAGTAGCAAACTCCAAGTCAGACTGGCAAGCAGTCATGAGTGGAGTCCCACAGGGATCAGTCCTGGGTACTCTCCTGTTCAGCATCTACTTCTCAGGAGTCCAGTCCAACACAGAGGAACTCTGGCTGACCAAGTTCACAGAGGACTGCAAGCTGAGAGCCATCATTAACTCCACAAGTGATGCAGACATCTTACAGAAAGGCCTCACTGAGACCAATGACTGGTGTGGACACCATGGCCTGAAGCTTAACACCACAAAATGCATCATCATCACCTTTGGTAAAAACACTCAGTTCCCACTAAGTACCACATCAATGGGAGCCCAGTGAACACTGTAGGCATTATAAGAGATCTGGGGACACAGGTTGATGGCAACTTCTCCTTCAACCACCACATTGTCACTATGGTCAGAAAGTCCTTCTATGTGGCACATCTCATTACCAAGGGTTTTGCATCCAGGAAGACAGAAGTAATCATCTCTATCTACTCTTCCCTCATTAGACCACTCATCAAGTATTATGGCCCATTTGACATGTACCTCATTAGACACCTGCAACAGCTGGAGAAGCCACAGAACTACCTCACAAAGTGGATCCTAGGCATTAAACACATGTCCTACACAGACAGACTCAGAAGACTCCAGCTATTCTCTGTGTCATATCACCTACTTAGGGGCAATCTGTGCTTGACTTACAAAGCCATGTCTGACCCAGCTCTTTTAGAAATGTTACATCTAAAGACATCCCAATCCCTCTGCACCACACACTGCAGAGACTTCTACCTCATTACCATAATCAAAACAACATGCTGGTGGGACAGGTCCCTCACCAAGAGACTGCACACATAACCTGGAATAGACTTCACATACATGTCAAACAGAGCACCTAGCTGACCCTGTTCCAGAGGAATCTTGATGAGTGGATGGGTAATAGAAAGTTCACCCCAGGGATCACTCCAGTGGCTCTACTTAATACAGACACTGGGAACTAACATCGGGTGGCACAGTGGCAGGGCCCTTCTATGGGCTAGCCTTGTAAAGGCTCTAGGCCCATTAGCCTACTACATGCCTATGAACCTATAAGGGCAATGATATCAGCAGGACTGAGAATAGGGCAGTGGGTGGGAAAACTATCAAAATACTTCTGCCTACAAACATACACACTTACACATCCACTTGCTGGATCTGAGAGTAGAACCCCTGCCCATGTAGTTATTTGTACTATAGTGTGTTAGGCAGTTATCACATGCACTACTGAGCTTACTGGGCTAACAACTGGCCAAAGTTGTTGATAAAGGGAATGAAATAAGCAGGACTGATAAGTGGGGCAGTGGGAAGTGTGTGTGGGAATGGCGTAAAACTGTTTCACCTACAAACAAACACACAACTCCATCAGTCTTGAACACACAATTGTCACACACACACACACACACACACACACACACACACACACACACACACACACACACACACACACACACACACACACACACCTACCAGTATTGAGTTTAGAACCCCTGCCTATCTAGTTACTTGTACTATAGTGTTACACAGTTATTGCATGTGCTACAGAGCTTATAGGGGTAGTAGACATCCAATGGTACTTCTAAGGTGAATGACAGCAGCAGATCTTGTGCAGTTGGGCAATGTGAAGTGTACGGAGTGGGAACAGTCTGCTAATACTTAGGCCTACAGAGAGAGAGAGAGAGAGAGAGACACACACACACACACACACACACACACACACACACACACACACACACACACACACACACACACACACACAGGCAGGTGATGTGATATTAAAACCCCAACCTCAGTACTATTACATAATAGGGTTCAATTTTATGCTGGCACAGTGACTGTTTAAAACCAGTATGCCACTGGCCACAGCAGGACATCAGTGTATGCCACTCAGGGTATCCATGTGTGTGACTCACTCTTTGTCTGTCCTCCTGTGTCTCTCTATCACTGTCTGTCTCTCACTTCCCCACATCTGTGTGTGTATACTTGACATATATAGTTATCTGTTGGCCATATATGAATGCCTGTGTGTCACACACAACAGATGCAGGTATATCACCTAGGGGCCACCAACAGCTAGCTGGGGGTAATCCTGTCTGATGTGTGTGTGTAGGGACAGTTAAGGTGTACATAGCTGTCTGTATGCACAGATATATATACACAATATAGTCATATAGACCAATGTGGGTTCCAACATCTCCTGTGATTCTCTAAGTGTAGGAGCATGCCCAGTGTGACCTTGTATAGTTAGAGTGGGACTCCATTCCAGAGATAAGTGTACTCTAGTCTACAGCCATACCTCTCAGGAGTACACAGGACTTTTCTCGGGGTAATGGTTTATTTTAGCAGACATTTTCTGACATATCTGTAGTCTGACAGTGCAATGTATTGTGTCATTACCTAGTGGCAGACATCTTCAAATCATCACAGTGCTTTACCAGAGGAATACTAGTCGTATGATGCATAGACTGATATTATGATGCCAGCTATGTACATTCTTGCCCAACAAGGACAGTTGGGAGGTGTGTCTACAGCCAGCTGAGTGATGACACTGTATAAACAGTCCAGCAACTTGGTGATATACCAGATGGGGATCTTCTCCTTGTGCCGTATCTGTTTAACCTGAGATGTGATATCCTGGTGTGGCCATACCTCTCAACTGCACATTTATTTTGGCAGATTGTCCGGGTGTTTGCCTAGAGGTTTTGTCCAGTCTGTGTAAACGTGTGTTTTTATGGCAAGTTATTTCAATATAATTGAAGAGTGATATTGCAAAATAATGACAGACATTACTGTTTCAGACTACATAACCTTCAAACAATTCCTGCTACTGCCAACCCCTCACCCTACCAACTTTCGCAGTATATCAGGGCAACAACATGCTATCATTGTGCCTTTGTTCCACTTTTACTTCTGCCCTTGTTCAGATGTGTTGCTGTCAGAGGTTTGGCGTTATGGGTGTGGGTACATACTGCATTCTACTGTGCAGGCATGTCCATTATATATAAAAGCAGACATAAAACAAGGAAAAAAAGCCATATTGACAATGGCCACTGGCAATTGTACAAAGAAGCAGGATTATTCACAAAAGTTGTAGCACCTTGGCTACACAGCCTTCAAGAAGTCCATTATATGTGTAATATATTCCACATAGCAGTTTGACTTCCAGATATGTTAGTGGCAGAGCATTATGTGTTGCTGACATGCATACTAGTATTGCAGTTATCTGCACATGGCCCTGTGACAGACAGCCTGTACCTAGGGCAGTACAAGTTGACAGCCAGGAGAACATGCTGGCCAGATCCTGACAGTATTGACCACAAATGGACATAGCTCATTGTCTCCTGCATATTGTGGACATGCAGCATCTTTTCATGTGTATTGAGACAGCACTACCAATCTGTGTTATGCTATTTCCCTGCAAACATACATGTTACTGCATTTCTGTGGGTATATGGGAGGGAGCACACCCGTCAACTGTAGACATTTGTAGAGACTGTGCTGATATTTGCTTTACATTTTGGTTCCAGTTCCTATACCATTGTGCCCTGTCTTGGGGTCTACAGGCATATCAGTAAAGACCACAGGTGAGATTGTAATGACATACACATGAGTGTCAGACTTCTTATCCTTCAGAGCCTTACTGCAACTGTGAGACCTGCTGTGCTAACACTGTGTGGGTCTGTAAGGGGGTGATTCAACATTGGTGCTATTTGTGGAGCTTTGCAACACAATTCTCACTGGTTTTCTACAGCTGACTTGCTGGGTCGGTCTGAGGGGTGGGTATGGGACCCCACATTGACATCCATGGCTGTAAGCTATGACCCCCTAGTTAGTTGGGCCCACACATATACTGCAGTGGGATTTGCCACCTTGGGTACTACTGCACAGTGTTGGGAGGCCAGTATTGGGCAAACATTTCCTGGTGTCCCACATAGCTGTCAGTTGTATGCTGCTATCCCAGTAGGCCACCCTGTTCCCTTGCATGCATGCTAACATACATATGCTAACAGAACATACCAATACATTCATTTACTGTTAAGATGACTGACTTACCTTGTGCCTGTGGCAGTTGTGTGGATGGTGCTTGAGGGCTGTCTATGTTGGATGCACACAGTACACTGCCTATACATGCTAAGTTACAGGTAGTGTGATGTGTGTGTCATCCCTTTTTACTGTGTGTGCAAGTAGAGAGAGGTGTCAGTCCCTGGGTGCCTACTGTGCTCAGGGGGTTCTTCGTCTGAGTCCCTCTGTGCCACTTGGGACCTTGGCAATGTTGGGGGGGGCTGTGTGGTCCTTCCCCATCCTGTTCCTGCTGCAGCTGTTTCTGCAGGATCATATTGTGAAGCATTGCATATACTATGAACATGTGTGCACATGTGACTGGACAATACTACAAGGCTCCACCAGATATGTCCAGACAGCAGAACCGTGACTTGAGCATCCCAAATACACACACTATAATGATCCTGGTTTGTGCATGTGCCTCATTATGGCATTCTTGCATGTGTGTGTGTGTGTGTGTGTGTGTGTGTGTGTGTGTGTGTGTGTGTGTTTATGTGCATTTCTGATGGGTGTCATCGTAAATGGCTCCAGTGTATAGCCAGCATCCCCCACCAGATGGCCATATGGGATATCCCCCCCTGGCAAATCCCTGATACAGCTGTGAGGAATGTCAGATGTGAGAGTCATGATAGCTTCCAGGGCTGCCAGCACACACATTCATGATAATGCCCTGGGCATTGCACACAACCTGGCAGTTGATGGAGGAGAAGCCATTGTGGTTTATGTAGACCCTATCCTGCTCACCGGGTGGTGCTTTGATGTGGATGTGCATGCAGTCTATGGCACCCAGTACCTCTGGGTATTCAGCTACATGGTAGAAGAGATACAAACTGTTAGTCAATTTCTCACAGGTGTGGGGGAAATATATGTGGTCACCAGCATTTGGTAGCATGGCATCCAGGAACTGGTGGAGTACTCTGGATGCAGATGCCTGTGACACCCCCATGGTGTCCCAAGTAGGTCTTTGGAAATTACCTGTAGCTAGTATTCTTAAGGCTACATATACTTTAGTATCCACTGGGATGGGTTCCCCTCTGTTCATTCTGGGTGTGAGGCAAAGCCAGAACAGCTCTGCAATTTGTTGAAGTATGTCCCTGTCCATCCTGTAATGCTCTATCTCCAGATCATGTAGCCCCTGGTAGGTTACCCTGGGTCTGAACACTCTTCTCCTCCTCTTGAGTCTGGGGCAGTTGTCAGCATCATCCTCCTCACCACTGTCAGCCTCCAGCAGATACTGATGTATCAAAGCGATAGCAGCCCCTAGCATTTTGTCAGTAAAAATTCCCAGGTTTACTCCAAAGCTGCAGAGTTTGTGGTAAAAAACAGACTGAGGGGTGTTTGCATAATTTACAGTGGTGTGCTGCAACTGCTGCCTGTGTGATTGGCTGACTATGATACATTCCAGCTGCCACCTGTATTACTCATGGCTTGATTTGGCCACTGTTAGTGTTAGAGGCATTAGTGGTAATTTGTGCATGATTGCCTTTATTCTGCTGTTGCCCTTGCATTTACTTATTTTTTACTTACATCTTCTCCCATTTCCAGCTGTGCAGCCACCTGCCAGCTGTATTATTGCATGCTTTGCATGGTCCATTGTGAGTTGCAACAGTCCCATTTTAGTGATTTCTACTTCATTTCTCCTTTATTGTGCTGTTGCCCTTTACTTCTTTTTTTTACATCTCCTCCCATTTTCAGCTATGCAGCCACCTGTCAGCTGTATTATTGAGTGCTTTCAATGGCCCATTGTGAGTTGCAGAATCCCATATTACTGATTTGTACTGCATTTCCCTTGTTCTGCCATTTCCTTTTTTTTTTTGCTCTATCCTTCCTGTTTAAGCCCCGGCGTGCACCGCGCAAACCGTTTAGTTAGTGTAAACAATGCTAAAAAGAAAAGGCCCTCCCCTGGACGTGAACACGCTTACTGTTTCTGTACTTAGCTAAGCACAGCTAAGCTATATGGGACACACCCCTCGCTTAGCTGTGCTTAGCTAAGCTCAAACCCGGGCAATGGAACTCCAATGTGCTTACAGCAAGCATGACACACCCCTTTTTCATGTTAGTTGCTCCTCCTACCTACACAATGGTGTTAGAGCACCTACACGGTTAGGTGCAGTGTGACACTTAGAAGAATTTTGTGATTCAGTATAAGTCCCCTCATTAACATACCCCACTGCGTTAATCCATAGTTACTGCACTACACAAGAGCCTTCCCCCTTAGCAACCACTGTTCCCTGCCACAAAATGCAGGTTTCCCTTAAAATTGACTTTTCACATTTTTCCCCCATGATTGCTTAAACGTCCAAGATGGGCCAAAAGAAAAACTTTTATTTTAATAATAATTAAACAGTTTTCCATGCCAATAGCCATATATTTGGCCATTGGCATGCCTACAGATTAGAGTACATGCTTGTACCGCAGCTGTCATGGCTCCGTTTTCATTTTTACAGGAATGTATTCGGCTAATAGCCGAATACATTTCTGCACCTTACACTCTTCCTGCACGGTTACCTGCCTGCTTCCTGGATCACAAACTCACCTCATTTGCATGGTTTTCACCAGCAAATGAGGTAATTAGCATCCTGCATGGGTTTACTTGCAGGAACAGTGTAGGCACACTCGTGCACGTCAAAATGGCATGTTCCTGGATCGCTCAGTGGCCATTCTCCATGCAGGAGCAACTACACTGTTCCTTCATGGAAAAAAAACCCTTCATGAATCCAGGGGATGGTCTTTCTCCTAAAGGTTTCAAGTCATGAAAACTATATAAAATAAGCCAATTCTTAAAAATATCTCTTATGTGATGCTATCATCTGTTATATCTCAAAAGAAAACATGGCCAGGTTCCTATATCAGTTGTCTGTGTTGATCCACCTGCAAGCCTATCACAGAAAAAAAGGTATTGTTACAGTATCATATTCCTTCAGCACTTTTTACTTTGTGTAGTGCATCTTCATTATTCACTCTATTAATATTAATAAAGTAATTGCACATTTTAACTAATCCAGATTCCATTAAATTATCATTAGTAGTTATAGACCAAAATACTATACCATCTGCCCATGATGTATATTTTAAAGGCTTGTTTCAGATGTGCACTGCTCATGTTCAGATAAGTAAAGCATTTCACACCCTTTTTATAATCTTATAAATCTTTGCTGACAAAACACCTAGGTCCTTCATTTGTAAGAGTAACACTCAAAAAATCAATTGCATCAGCAAACTAATCCATGTGAAGTGCAGATTAGAAATTGTACTATAAACACAAATGCAAACCACCCACATTCTCCCAACATAAAAATATCATCTGCAAGCTGCTTGTAGAACAAGATATAGTTATATAAATTGTTGATGGTTTTCCAAAATATCCATCCCCCTGTCCTGACATTATGTTGATATTTACTGCTGGAGTTCTTATTGCTTTTCTTTAAAGTGTTCAGTCACATTTACCCACTTTTTGTTTTGCCATCTTGAATACTAGTACCTTAGCAGGAACTACATCAAACAATGTTAACAGTAAAATATTAGGGTGCTTTCTCTGAATTTAACTTTAAATGCATTACTCCTACCTTCCAACTTGCTTTCTTTCCTCACAATGACTTTCACAGGCATACCTGTAAGGTACCATCGATGAAGGTATACAAAGGTATGCACGTGTCATGCTTGAACACTGGAATTGGAAGTGCTGCAGTTTCTAGACGTATTCCTGTAGGCATACCTGTAAGGTACCATCGATGAAGGTATACAAAGGTATGCACGTGTCATGCTTGAACACTGGAATCGGAAGTGCTGCAGTTTCTAGACGTATTCCTGTAGGCATACCTGTAAGGTACCATTGATGTAGGTATACAAAGGTATGCACGTGTCATGCTTGAACACTGGAATTGGAAGTGCTGCAGTTTCTAGACGTATTCCTGTAGGCATACCTGTAAGGTACCATCGATGAAGGTATACAAAGGTATGCACGTGTCATGCTTGAACACTGGAATTGGAAGTGCTGCAGTTTCTAGAGGTATTCCTGTAGGCATACCTGTAAGGTATCATTGATGAAGGTATACAAAGGTATGAACGTGTCATGCTTGAACACTGGAATTGGAAGTGCTGCAGTTTCTAGACGTATTCCTGTAGGCATACCTTTAAGGTACCATTGATGTAGGTATACAAAGGTATGCACGTGTCATGCTTGAACACTGGAATTGGAAGTGCTGCAGTTTCTAGACGTATTCCTGTAGGCATACCTGTCAGGTACCATCGATGAAGGTATACAAAGGTATGCACGTGTCATGCTTGAACACTGGAATTGGAAGTGCTGCAGTTTCTAGACGTATTCCTGTAGGCATACCTGTAAGGTACCATTGATGTAGGTATACAAAGGTATGCACGTGTCATGCTTGAACACTGGAATTGGAAGTGCTGCAGTTTCTAGACGTATTCCTGTAGGCATACCTGTAAGGTACCATTGATGTAGGTATACAAAGGTATGCACGTGTCATGCTTGAACACTGGAATTGGAAGTGCTGCAGTTTCTAGACGTATTCCTGTAGGCATACCTGTAAGGTACCATTGATGTAGGTATACAAAGGTATGCACGTGTCATGCTTGAACACTGGAATTGGAAGTGCTGCAGTTTCTAGACGTATTCCTGTAGGCATACCTGTAAGGTATCATTGATGAAGGTATACAAAGGTATGCACGTGTCATGCTTGAACACTGGAATTGGAAGTGCTGCAGTTTCTAGACGTATTCCTGTAGGCATACCTGTAAGGTATCATTGATGAAGGTATACAAAGGTATGCACGTGTCATGCTTGAACACTGGAATCGGAAGTGCTGCAGTTTCTAGATATATTCCTGTATCTATTAGTTGTGATACATTTCACCAATCCATTCATTTGGAAACTGTCAGGTTAGCATATGTACTTTGGAATTATTTCTATGATGCAGGCATTGCTGGTACAATGGAATAACTCGGACTGTTGCATGATTTCTTTGCTTGTGCGAATTGATGCCCTGTTTAAAGCTTGGTGATTCGCACTACATCACTTGGAATGCACTGGTTAGTGTCTGCGTAACAAATGTTTTCATAACGAAGTCTATTTTAGAGAATTAATTTAATGTAATGGATGCTTGACACATTTCATTGCATCTGTCACATAGGTCATAACTATTTTGCCCAACAATCAAAAGCAAAAGTAATTGGGGACAAAGGACCAAAATCAGGAACATTTTTTTTACATATTCCTCTTATTCAATAGGAGAGTTAGGGTATCAAGAATTGCTCCGACATGCATTGCATGATGACGAAGAAGTGTGAAACTGGAATGAAGCCGAATATCAAATAATTTATTAGGGGCAGACCAAAAACAAAAGGCAAAGTCAGGGATAGTCTGCAGAATCAAGGAGAGTTAAGAGCTATGGTTATTAGTTGAATGACATTCTTGGCTTGTGCTTCTTCACTTTGCAGTCTGAAGAGGTATGAGTGCTTACTTTACTCCTCTTTAAATGCATTTGTCTCAGGTTATGCATGTATTCACTTATTTACTGATGTTACTTATTTTGGTGTGGGCACAATGCTCTCTTAGTGTCAGTTGTGATGTGATGTTGTGTTTTTGGTAAAGCTTACTTGTTACTGCAAAAAGAATTAAAATCCAAAAAGGATGAACTCTGATGGAACACACTCAAAGTGTGCGGATCTTGTGTTGATGGCAGAAACTGTCTATCATGCTGACCTAGTTAGTGCTAGTTAGTGTTAGTTAGTTAGTTAGTGCTTCTGCATGTCTATGTGTGGTGACAGCAGGGCTTAGATACAGTTTCATAGTTACTAGGCATACAGTCAAGGACCATTGAGGAACCTAGCCCAATTTTCCAATTGCACTTCTTGTCTTCTTTGACACTCATGCCTGGCTGTCACAGTCCAGCCACCTGTTTGCCACCTGTTTGCTGGACACCCTGGTTCCCTCTTCCCTTCTTCCTGCCTGTCCAAAATCGTCTTCACCAGATTGTCTTCTGCCTTTCCACACATGTACCTGAACCATCATAATCTGTTCTCCTTGATCTTTTCTGCAATTGGAGCTATTTTGTCTTCTGATCTTATGTCCTTATTTCTTCATTTGTCCCACAGTGTGCATCCTAACACCTGTTTCAGGCACTTCATTCCATCACCTTTAGCTTCCTCATCTGCTCTGCCTTTACTGCCCAGTTTTGTATACCATACAGCAGTACTGGTTACACTATTGTCTTGTACACCTGACTTTTCAGCATCTTTGCCATTCTTCTGTCATAGACTACACCTGAGACTCTATGCCAGTTGGCTGCAACCTCTCTGATTTTAGTTTTAGCCCCTTCATTCAGACCACCCCTCCCAGTTACTTGAAGCTGTTAACCTGTAGATAGTTAGGTGGTCAGTTACTTACTCTGTTACTTCTGTAAGTACTTAGTAATTTCTGTGTCTATTTATTTACTTATTTCATTATGTACCAAAACAAAAAAAATCATGGGTGCTACCATACCTCTCAACTGTACAGAATTTTAAAGAATAACCACATTTTTGTCTCATATGTTTTGGTCCGTTTTTCATAAAATTGTGGTTTTCTGGCAAATTAGTAGCAAATCATTAAAGCCTGAAGTTAGAAAATAATGACAGACATTTGAGTTTAAAATTTCATACCCTTCAAATTCATGCTAATGCAAAACCTGTTATTCTATCAAGTTTCTAAGTTGTAAGAGCAATATTTAAAAATTGTCCCAATATTTTGGCCTTTATCCAGTTTTTATTTATGGCTTTGTCCAGATTCCTTGCTCTAAGAGCTTGAGGTATGGGTGCTACAAAGCAGCAGGAATCCAAGCCACTCAAAGTAGATCCAAGCAATAAAATGTTATTATGGATCACAAAGTACTTTCATTCAACATGGCACAGATTTATCAGAGTTTTGTTTTGGTTCACTGTTTGGTTTGGTGTGGATATGCTTCCCTTTGTGGTTAGTTCATGTCATTATTGACTACATTGATTACTTACATTATTTTTACAGTACCCACAATCATACTTAAGGTGTATTGTAACCCTAGTGAAATGTAAACAGAAACAAACATATAGCTCAGGAAGGGGCAGTATTTCAGTATACAGAGAGGTTGATAAAATTACTGCCAGTGGTGAAAGGAAGTGTTACATGTTTTAGTACAGTGAGCCGATGACCAGTGAGCAGTTAAGGGACATTATTGGTTCTTGTGAATGTGTGTTGCAGTAGATGTCAGCAATGACGCCATATAGGACTACCTGGGGTATTATTCAAACTTGCAAAAAATGGACTTCTGAAGTAACAGTGACTGGGGGAAAAAGGCAGCTCTGGCATCATTTTCTCTAGTCTATAAACCCAGTATTGTAAGAAAATGACTTCAGTAAAAAATAAATATCCATTTCCATGTGTGTTGTAGGGTGGAGACACTTCCCCTTCCTACTGCTCTTTGCTCTATAAGCAAGGAAACAGCCTACTTATCTCCTCTGTGCTTGAAATACTGAAAGACACTTTTTTCACTTCATACTTTCACACAATACAATGGCTACTGTGAAATAAAGTAAAAATATATAACAAATAAGGGTGTGTATATGTGTGTGTGTGTGTGTGTGTGTGTGTGTGTGTGTGTGTGTGTGTGTGTGTGTGTGTGTGTGTGTCTGTCTGTCTACCTGTGTTGCGACTGTGAGGCTGTCTCTATTGTAAAGTGTGCACATGCATTTGTGTTTCGCTGCATGTGTGTCTTTGCTTGTGTGACAATGTTCTGTCATTTTGTGTCTCTTCTATGAGTGTCTGCATGTGTATCTGTCCTGATTGATTCTGTCACTCTGTGAATTTCACTGTGAGTGTGCGTACATTTGCATCTGTCAGTTTGTGTGTGTGTGTATGTCTCTGTGTATATGTTTGTTGAGCTGTGCATGAGACTGTGTCTGTGAGCATACATTTCTGTGTGTGTGTGTGTGTGTGTGTGTGTGTGTGTGTGTGTGTGTGTGTGTGTGTGTGTGTGTGTGTGTGTAAGCCAGTCCGACTGTCTGTCTGTCTTTGTGTAGGCAGATGACTGCGAAAATGTGTGAAAAACAATGTGGGGACTAAAATGGCAACAGAAAAACTGTAATTGTGTTTGCACTGATATAGAACCTGTACTGAAATAATTGTGCCTGATGAAACATTTGTCAAAGTGTTATGCATATTTCAGTAAGTGAGATACCTCAGAAGAGTGTGGAGCCCCACCACATGGAGAACTGTGTCTCACTAGTACTGCGGACTGTTTATTTTCCACTAAGAATCACCCCGTGAGGCATTACTTATTTTAATGTAGTCCATCACCAGTATGAACAGCAGTGGGCTCGAAGCAAAACCCTGGTGCACACCCACTCCCAATGGGAACCCCTCTGTGAGACCAAACACTGTTCGTACTTGAGTCATTGGGTCCTTGTACATAGCTTGCACTAATTCTACCAATGTTTCTTGGACTTACAACCAAAACAGGACTGCCCAAATCAGATTTCTGGGGACCTGTCTTTTCCTCATAAAATGTGAGGGTTTGGGCACATTATTGAGTATTCACCTCACTAAATGATGACAGACATTTGAGTTTTAGACTTCATATCCTTCAGAAAATGTATGCTAAGGCAAACACCTTTTTTTTCTAGCAACTCTAACTTTACAAGAGCAATATTTAAAATCTGTGCCTGATTTGGGTCTTTGTTCCCCCAGTATTTTTGAGTTTGTCCAGACTTTTATACTAAGAGATTGAGACCACTGTGTGCTCTTGTCTTGTGCAAAACATGTCCACTTTATAATAATTTCCTAGCTAAGTCAGCTGCACTGCTTAATTGTCGGCTATCCTTTCACAGTATGTACCTACAGTATTAATTGTCAGCCATCCTTTCACAGTATGTACCCACAGCATTAATTGTCAGTCATCCTTTCACATTATGTACCCACAGTATTAATATTCATCCATCCTTTCACAGTATGTACCTACATTATTAATTGTCAGCCACCCTTTCACAGTATGTGCCCACAGTATTATATGTCAGGTGCCCTTTCACAGTATGTACCGACAGTATTAATTGTCAGACATGCTTTCACAGTATGTACCCACAGTATTTATTGTCAAGTGCCCTTTCACAGTATTAATTGTCAGACATCCTTTCACAGTATGTACCCACAGTATTAATTATCAAGTGCCCTTTCACAGTATGTACCGACAGTATTAATTGTCAGACATCCTTTCACAGTATGTACCCACGGTATTAATTGTCAGCCTTCCTTTCACAGTATGCACCCAAAGTATTAATTGTCAGCCGTCCTTTCACAGTATGTACCCACAGTATTATTTGTCAGTCATCCTTTCACAGTATATACCCACGGTATTAATTGTCAGCCTTCCTTTCACAGTATGTAGTATTAATTGTCAGCCATCCTTTCACAGTATGTACCCACAGTATTAATTGTCAGCCATCCTTTCACAGTATATACCTACAGTATTAATTGTCAGACATCCTTTCACAGTGTGTACCCACAGTATTAATTGTCAGCCTTCCTTTCACAGTATGTAGTATTAATTGTCAGCCATCCTTTCACAGTATGCACCCAAAGTATTAATTGTCAGCCGTCCTTTCACAGTATGTACCCACAGTATTATTTGTCAGTCATCCTTTCACAGTATATACCCACGGTATTAATTGTCAGCCTTCCTTTCACAGTATGTAGTATTAATTGTCAGCCATCCTTTCACAGTATGTACCCACAGTATTAATTGTCAGCCATACTTTCACAGTATATACCTACAGTATTAATTGTCAGACATCCTTTCACAGTATGTACCCACAGTATTAATTGTCAGCCATCCCAGTATGTACCCACAGTATTAATTGTCAGCTGTCCTTTCACAGTATGTACCCACAGTATTAATTGTCAGGTGTCCTTTCACAGTATGTACCCACATTGTTAATTATCAGCTGTCCTTTCACAGTATGTACCCACAATATTGTCAGTCATCCTTTCACAGTATGTATCCACAGTATTAATTGTCAGCCATCCTTTCACAGTATATACCTACAGTATTAATTGTCAGACATCCTTTCACAGTATGTACCCACAGTATTAATTGTCAGCCGTCCCAGTATGTACCCACAGTATTAATTGTCAGCTTTCCTTTCACAGTATGTACCCACAGTATTAATTGTCAGCTGTCCTTTCACAGTATGTACCCACATTGTTAATTATCAGCTGTCCTTTCACAGTATGTACCCACAATATTAATTGTCAGACATCCTTTCACAGTATGTACCCACAGTATTAATTATCAAGTGCCCTTTCACAGTATGTACCGACAGTATTAATTGTCAGACATCCTTTCACAGTATGTACCCACGGTATTAATTGTCAGCCTTCCTTTCACAGTATGCACCCAAAGTATTAATTGTCAGCCGTCCTTTCACAGTATGTACCCACAGTATTATTTGTCAGTCATCCTTTCACAGTATATACCCACGGTATTAATTGTCAGCCTTCCTTTCACAGTATGTAGTATTAATTGTCAGCCATCCTTTCACAGTATGTACCCACAGTATTAATTGTCAGCCATCCTTTCACAGTATATACCTACAGTATTAATTGTCAGACATCCTTTCACAGTATGTACCCACAGTATTAATTGTCAGCCATCCCAGTATGTACCCACAGTATTAATTGTCAGCTGTCCTTTCACAGTATGTACCCACAGTATTAATTGTCAGCTGTCCTTTCACAGTATGTACCCACATTGTTAATTATCAGCTGTCCTTTCACAGTATGTACCCACAATATTAATTGTCAGTCATCCTTTCACAGTATGTATCCACAGTATTAATTGTCAGCCATTCTTTCACAGTATGTACCCACATATTAATTGTCAGCTGTTCTTTCACAATATTAACCACAGTATTGTCAACTGTCTTTTCACAGTATGTACCCACAGCATTAATTGTCAGCTGTCCTTTCACAGTATGTACTCACAGTATTATCAACTAACTTTCATGGAGTTCTCTTTTCATGAACAAATTCCCCCCTTACATTGCTATATAGTCTTTCCACTACTCTGGAAACTGTAGTCTTTGCCTATGTCCCTAATAGGTTTCAGTAGACTGTTAGTATCTGCTTTCTGGTGAATTTATGAGCAGTGTTCATGTGTTCTATCTTTCAGCCTTCCATACGTTTGTTGTATATATAATACTTTATATTTCCAAGTGTAGCCATATAAACAACACTTCTACTTTCACATTCAACATAGAAGATAAAATAATGACTCTTGTTGATAATGATGTCCGTAAAGATACTGTTTGTTAAAATTTAGCAGCAATTGCTATATTTAAAATGAGAACACGTTGCAGTTCTCTAAACAGTTCCTGTGATATTTTTAGGCATTTGTTTATAGTATACATGCTGTTTTATATTCCTTTCTTTCATGTATGAAAAATAGGTGCTACTGCCAAACAGGATACTTGTAATGGTGTACTTGTATAATAATTCAATGGAATAGATGTGCTGCTTTATCCAGAATAGAGCACACACATTGCATGTGTTAAATGCAAGGGTCTACTGCCCCTGAATGGCTGAGTAATGTCAGAATCAGAAGTAGGTATAACCTTGAAATGTATAAGCCTGGATGCTACTTCTAATCACATCTTCAAATGACAGCTGTTTGCACTCAGTAGAAGCAGTCACTGTTTGGCAATGCTCCTCAGATAACACTGCGAATCACTGAAATTCTAAGTTCTGGTTCCTGTCATGATAGTATTGATAGTATTTATTTTTGTTAACCAGGATCGTGGTCTGATCCAAAAAGAATCATTCTCAGCCATTGCCAAAGAAGTTGCAATAGAAACAATATGTTCACATTTTTGGCAAGTTGGCAGAATAGTTTACAGAATAAGTTCTGTATATCGAGTTCGTATGTGTGTAAACGTCAACATAAAAAGTATCAAACCATGACAGAAATCATCACAAATAAGTGGTATATATACATGCAAGTAGAGAAGGAAAAATAGAAGGAGAACAACATTTGCTTGTACTAAACCACAACCGCTACATTTCTGCCCCATTCATAAGCCTTTATCTATCCTTGTGTAATTGCTGTTACCTTGATCCTGTCCTATATTGCTACCTGATTGTACCTCCTATTACAACTTACAGAAGACAACCATCTGGTGTTAGCCAGAGAGCTTCACATTCATGACTGGCTACCATCACACAAGGCAGGGATGCCATGTGCGTTATAAAACAATGAAAAGGCACACTTCTTATGATAAACATCCTGGGACATACAGGCAGACAGCAATATGATAAGTCAAAGTGTTTAGCTTTATGTAGAACTGCATTATGCTAAAGTGCCTCTTACAATTACAAAAGGTCAAGGTAATGCAAACTAATACGTGGGAAAGCCACCCTTTGTTGCTTCCTACTTCAGAGTATCTTGAAAGGTTCCAGAAGGAAGAGTGCTGGATTCCTGTAGCTTATGTTTGCATTGCATTTGCTCCTGGGCTGAGGCTGGAAATGGTAAATGGTGCAGGTGGATCAGCATTCTGTCCTGGTTAACAAATGATAAATAAAAACAAAAATGATAAAATGACACGCCATCCTTCCAATCAGATCTGGTTATCCATTTCTGTTTCATTTCTCATTTTGGTATTTTCAAAGCAAAACGGCTAAATAAAAAGGCCGTTCCTCAAAATGAATAATGTGGGGGGCTGCACCCCCCACACACCCCTAATTATATATACCAACTCCGAGATCACACTACAGTGAAGAAAGGGCAAAATTTCCAACCTTCACTCTACCCAATCTTACAATAGCGATATCGAGGAACGGCCTTTTCATTTATTTGGCCGTTCAACATTTCCACTTTTCATTTATTTAATAGAGACCCACCTCAATGGACTGTTTAGTCAAAAAAGTATTTTTAAAGGGGGAAGCCCATGGCAACACCCATAATGTCTGCTAGTTAAACCCTAACTGGTTATACCGTTGGCTGACCTGGTGTGACTCAGTGTAAGTTTCTCCATTGTATGGATTTTTTTTTTACTGTTTTTGTGTGTAACTGAATGACCTGTTGCTAAATTCTGATTCTGCACAGACTGCTCTATTTTTGTTGCAGAAGCTCTATAAGTAGGTAGTGACTTTACTGAATTTCTGTGGTAATATTTGTGTTTAAACTGAACCTGTACCTAGAGAAAGTGTATAATCAGAGTTCCTACTTGCTGCATGTGTTTTTAATGTTTAAATTGCACACACACATTGAAGAAGGGGTTTTATGACCTCACTAACTTGTGCTAGCTTTTCCTGAATTGCTTTTACTGACAATTTTCCAGTTGTACAATTGTGAATGATTAAATTAGTTTTACTGGTATATCATTAAAATCTGACAAGTGTTTATTTACTGCATTGCTCTCTTGCTAAGGTTTCTTAGCTTTAAACCCTAATCCATTCTGAAGTGTGCTACTTTACCCCCAAAACCTTTCTGCATGTACTATTATAAAATAACTGCCTGTTGCTGCCTTAATACTTACCCTAGAAACTCTGCTTTTCTCTTTCCTAGCTGAACTCTACATTTACCTACACTAGCATACTGCAGCTCCTACATAACAGTGTCTACAGGATTGCACATGGCCACCACAACAAAAACTGTTTCTCCCAACAATTAATCAGAGTAGGTTACACATATAAAAAGCATTTGTTAAGCTTTCTCTTACAGTGCTCTGTAACTAAGCAAGTCACCATTTTGGTCAGCCATAGGGCTCTTTTCTACTTGAATGTTTGCCTCCTTCCCCTGTAACTAAAGTACAGTGACTCTTATATTTGTCTCTCTGACCCTAATTTTTACAGGTATAATTTATACCTTTCTGGCTTTCTAACACTCAGACATAGATTCCTGTTGAAAGTTTTACTTACTTGTGTGACATTTGAACAAGTAAACCTTGTAAAAATCCTCAAAAGTGTATGCTATTGGTCTGTCTTTCCTGCTAAACACAAGTAAAATTAAAGTGCTGAGTGCTAGTAAAATTAAAGTGCTGAGTGCAGATTTTAGGCCCTTACATTCAACTTACCTCTGGTGTGGTGTCTTGAGTCAATCAAGGTATTCCTCTAACCACTCCTACTTCCTTCTCTTTTCCCCCACCCCCCTCATTCCTCATACAGGTTAAACTGCTACAACGTAGTACAGGCATTGGTTCATCCCTACTCCGCTTGCACTTGCTTTGCTCGGGCTTACTTCGCACCACATCCTGCCCCCAAATAACTCCCGCGCCTGGTGCTGCTACATTTATTGGTACTAGACTACACCACACTTTTTTAAACCAATCAGTAACAACTTGTCACTCAACAGCACCACCCTCAATCTGATACCACCAGTCCTCCAACTCTACTATTCCTTTTGCCTAAGTTTCAAGTCTCATTCAGTAGGTATGCTATCACCCAAAATAGTCTTATTAACTCTACTTCTACCCCTTTTACTCATCCCATATCTCCTAACCACCTACGAATGTCAGGATCACCCAGGTTTGCATTACCCTAAATTCCAAACCTCCATCCCATCTACAACAGATAATAATGCACCCTTACTCACTCCCCTCATGCTTACCTCCTTAACCCCTAAATACTACCGTCTTACTAGACCTAGTTACATTAGTCATAAAACTAGATGCTATTACAAAACGTTATTCAAAATCTTAAAACTCATACTTGGGATACACTAGAACCTCACAAAGGATGGCGACATCCACCCAAACCCTGGTCCATCCCCATCTGTTGGCCCTAATCCCCCTACTATATCCCCTACCACCATAGCTCCAACAAATAGACCTCCTAACTCACTGCTGGTCTGCCATCTAAACATTAGGAGCATAAATAATAAAACTCAGCACCTGCATGCCCTCTTAGGTGTTCATTCCCCAGATATATTATACCTAACAGAAACGTGGCTAAAGCCTGCCCCCAAGGACTATGAGATTCTGCCACCAGGGTATAGTATGTTTCAACTAGACCGTATCACCAGAAAGGGTGGTGGGGTAGCCATACTTTACAAGTCTGCCTTATCTGTCAGCATAGACACCCAACAACCACCCCAGTTCAATAATGCTGAAATTCTTATCTCAAAACTACAAATTAACAAAAACAAAAATGTAAACATTGTCTGTGTCTGCATTCCCCCAGGGAGGAACACAGAAACCTTAGAAGACTTCTTATATTGGTTATCCAATAACTACCCCCAAGAAACAATTGTTCTTGGTGATTTTAACATTGACTGAAACACTTGCTCTTGTGAAACCCCCACAACCAACACAAACCTCTATGGATTTACTCCAATCATAACCTCCCCCCACCAGGACAGGAAACCCCAACAACAAGAAAAGTACCCTAGACTGGATACTCGTCAATACCCATCTTCAATCTTATAAATCAGGTACTTGGCCTGATGACCTAAGTGACCACTGTCTCACCTATATAATCAAGCTCAGAGTAGACTGCTCCTACCAACCCACCTATAGAACATTAAGAAACAACAAGACAATCCCCTTACCTTCGACCAAACCCTCCAAATCACTCTCAATAGCCCATCTAAGCATACGTAGTATTTGCAACACAATACCACAAGTTCATGCCCTTCTAGATGTTCATCAGTTCGACATCCTCTGTTTAACAGAAACTTGGCTTAAACCCACAATAAAAGATAATGAAATTATCTCCCCAGGTTATAGTATCTTTCGACAAGACCACACAAACAAAAAAGGTGGAGGGGTAGCAATTCTCTACAAAGCAGGACTACAAATTAGCAAAATAAATCCTAACCTACCCTCAGATAATAATGCAGAAATAATTATTTCTAGACTGCAGCTTAACTCACACAAATTAATTAACATCATCTGCTCCTATCTTCCCCCAGGTAAAAATCTTAGAATACTAGAAGACATACTAAACTGGCTTTCTTCAAACCTCCCACAGGAAACCATAATCCTAGGTGACTTTAACATAGACTGGAATTTATGTAGCCGCACTAATCCATCCACCCTGATCAACCTGTATGGTTTCTCACAAGCTATAAACTCTCCTACCAGAACAAATAAACTTAATAATAAAGAAAGCATCCTGGATTGGATACTAACAAATAGCCCACAACAAAAATATACAACAGGGACCCTCCCAGACAACCTAAGCAACCATTCTCTAATATATATTATCAGACATAAAACAAGTTTAACTATCCCTATTTCAGTCAGAACAACCCGTACCAAAAAACATTTTGACCCCGAACTGTTTCAAACCGAACTTAAGCAATGCAACTGGTCACCTCTTAAATCTCTCCCTATAAATGAAGCAGTTAATTACTTCAATACCACTTTCCTAGCAATCTTGGACCATCATGCCCCAATTCGCTCCATAAGAAAGAAAACTAAACCAGCCCAATGGCTCTCAAATCATACTAAGAAACTAATCCATTGTAGAAATAAATCTTGGGCAAAATGGTGTACCACAAAGAATACTACCGATCACCAAACATTTAGACAACAAAGAAACATAACAAAAAAAGCTATCCTACAAGATAAAAATAACTTTTATATCCAATTACAACAAACATCCCTTAAACAACCACAAAAGTTCTGGACTACTATTAACACACTTCTATCTCCAGGCAAAACAGGCACGCCTAATCCACTAGGTTCCAACCCTGACTGCCCAACACAAACAGCAAATGCCTTCAAGTCTTTCTTTACTACTTCTATACTAAATCTAGCAAACCATAAAACCCCTGACACCTATAAATTGCCCACTCCTAAGCCCATTCCTCCCCCCTTCCACCTCGAACCTATACCCACATCCTATACCTCTTCCTTACTCCAAAAATTAAAACCTACTACCCCCTCAGCTGATAAACTACCAGCAGAATTCCTCCAAATAGGAGCCAAAGGTATTGCCTATCCCATCTCCATATTGATCAATAGAACCATAAAAGAAGGCACTATCCCTTCTCTTTTGAAAATCTCTTACATTATTCCTCTTCACAAAGGTGGAAACTCCATTGATTTCTTCAACTTTCACCCCATAGCTCTACTCTCTCCACTTGCTAAAATAATGGAGAAATGTATCCACAAACAATTACTAAACCACCTACTCCATTACAATCTCCTAGCTAACTGTCAACATGGTTTCCGGCCATTCCATAGTACCACCACAGCCTTGTTATCCTTTACTAACTGTATCAACAAAAAACGCAACAAAAATATTCTTTCCTCTGCGTTCTTTGTTGACCTATCAAAAGCCTTTGACATGGTTAATCACCAACTTCTCCTCCACCTTCTGAAGTCCCTCTCTCTTGACAGTCCTGCTATGAACTGGTTCACATCCTACCTTGAAAACAGACAACAAGCAGTTCTCTGGCAAAACCATCTCTCAGACCTCCTTCCCACCTCCCTAGGTGTCCCTCAGGGCTCCATATTAGGTCCTCTACTGTTTTCCATTTTCATAAATGACCTTCATCTTTCTACTCCACTCTCTACCTGCATTCAATATGCAGATGACTCTACCATAATTTGTTCTGGCACATCCCAAACCAAACTTCATTCTCTCACACAAAAAGCTTTCACCACTATAGAACAATGGTTCTCTAACCATTGTCTTCTCCTTAACCCCAAAAAAAAAACAAATTTTTGCTCATTACACCTTCTCATTTGTCTACCCTCTTCATTTCACACTCACATCGAATAATGGTACCTTCATTTCTCCAGACCCCACCACCAAACTCCTAGGAATTACAATTGACAATCACCTACATTTTGACACACACATAAATACTACAATAAAATCTATTAACAGAAAACTTGGATCCCTCTATAGAATCAAACCTTTCCTTACACCAGAAGCCAGGACCACAATAGGTAGAACCCACTTAATCTCTACCCTATTATATGCTTCCCCCATATATACCAATCTTTCTAAAAATAATCTCAACAAACTAGCTAAATTTTATAACAATATTGCCAGATTTGCTACAAACTCTCCTTGCAGGACTCATCACTGTCAGAATCTAAAACAACTAGGACGGCTTGAACTCCCTCACCAACTACAATTTAACCAACTTACAATAGCCCACAAAGCCCTATACCAACCCAACAACACCCCAATTCTTTCCACCCTCATAATGCCGTATAATAACCTGAAGAATCTACGCTCCTCAAACAAAATGTTGATTCACACTACCTTATCAAAAAACTTAGCAGGCGACTCCCTATTCTCTAACTCAGTTGGTAAACTATGGAATCTATTACCACATGACCTTACAACCCAAACCTTTCTCCCACTATTTAAAACTAACCTAAAACTTTTCTTCACTAACCACTGATTATGTTCTTGTACCAACCCTGACTAACTGTTATCCTTTAACTATCTGTTACACTCAAAACCATAATATACTTAACTATAAACCTCTTCATACAACTCTCTATAAACTAACCTTTTTCTTAATTACTAATGCTGTTAGTCTTGAGTGCTATTTTCCATGTTTGACTTTTTAAGTCATTTTTTACTGTTTTTTTTTTTGTAAATTTGTTAACTTTATGATGTAATATTCTATGTTAATGCCATTTTTCTAATTTTGAATTTGATATTTTTGTATGTTTTTTTTTTACTGGAGCTTTTCTCCCTGAGACTCTACTGAAAATGAACATGTATCCAGTTGGACTAGCCCGGTCAACAAATGTAAAATAAAATAATAAATAAAAGTTTATTCTCATCAAGTTTCAAAATGAAATTAAGGCATGCAACTGGTTAGTACTAAAAGGTCTCCCCCTACATGAAGCAGTAGCATACTTTAACACCACATTTCTTGCTATTCTTAACTCCCATGCTCTCAGCCGCTCTGTTAGAACCAAAGTTAATATTGCACCATGGCTTTCTAAAGATACCAAAACCAAAATTTCACTCAGAAACAAAGCATGGGCCACCTACCGAAAAACCGAAGCCCCACTTGATCAACTAAGATTCAGACAGCTAAGGAATGACACCAAAAAATCCATAACCTTAGACAAAAAGAACCACTACTACAAAAACACCAAAAAAACTCAAAAGTTCTGGGTAGGAATAAACAAACTACTCCACCCAGGCCAAACTGCCACTCCACCCCCCTCAGCTTCCCAACAAAAATCCCCAGTAGACATTGCTAATAACTTCAACAGCTTCTTCACAGAGACTATCCAGTCTCTAGCCAGCCAACTCTCTCCCAATGGCTCTAATTCTAATGTAGCCACAACCAGTACCCAAGCATACTTTACCTTCCAACCTGTTCCTACTCAACTTATTCATGCCCTACTTAAGAAACTAAGACCCACCACCCTGTCTGCCGACCTCCTCCCAGCAGACTATCTGCAAAAGACTGCTGACACCATAGCATACCCTATCTCAATCTTGATCAGCAGAGCTATATCTGAAGCTACTCTACCCACTATACGGGAAATCTCCCATGTCATACCTCTCCATAAAGGAGGCAGTTCCACTGAACTGTCAAACTTTAGACCCATAGCCATTCTGTCCCCTCTAGCTAAAATTATGGAGAAGTGTGTACACATACAGCTCATGCACTACCTCACACAGAACAAGCTGTTGTCTATCTTTCAGCATGGCTTTAAGCCACACCATAGTACTAATTCTGCCTTCCACTCTTTCTCTAACGTCATTAACCACAACTGCAATAACAACAAACTATCCTCAGCACTCTTTCTAGATCTATTCAAGACTTTTGACATGGTTGACCACAAAATGCTTATAAATACCTTTAAGGCCTTCTCCTTAAACAACCATACACTCCAATTGTTTCAATCCTACCTGCAGGGCAGGCAACAGGCAGTCCTATGGCAGGACAAACTATCATCTCATCTACCCATCACATTAGGAGTCCCCCCAGGGCTCGAACTAGGACCCCTTTTTTTCTCCATTTTTATCATTGACCTTCATTCAGTCATCCCAGATGTTACCTGCATTCAATATGCGGATGACTCCACCTTGATTTATTCTGACAGCTCACCAGCTACGTTATTCACATTAACCCCAAATACTTTCAATACAGTGGAAAAATGGCTCTCCAATCAACATCTAATCCTAAACCCCAACAAAACTAAGTTGCTCATCTTCTCCCCAACACGCAGGACCCCCCTGCCATCCTTCATCATAACTGCTAACAATGGCACTATCATCTTCCCAGAATCCCAAACTAAACTACTGGGTGTCATAGTTGACAACCTGAAGTTTGATGCGCATATCAATTAAACTATCAAAACCATTAATAAAACACTTAGCTCTCTTTATAGAATCAAACCTTTCCTTACCCCACTTTCTAGAACTGCAATTGCCCGTTCCCATTTGCTATCAACTCTTGTCTATGCCTCATCTCTATTCTCCAACTTAAACAAAACAGATCTTAATAAACTATCATCCTGCTATAACCATATTGCCAGATTTGCTACCGGCACAGCCTACCGGACACACCAGTGTCACAACTTAAATTGCCTAGGATGGCTGGAACTGCAAAGGCTACTGCAGTTCAACCAGCTAATAGTGGCACATAAAGTCCTTTACCAACCAGAAAATACACCTGCACTAAAAAATATTATCAGCCCCAACACCAGCACCTGGCCACTGCGATCATCCACTAGATTCCTAGTTCAAACGTACAACTCCAACTACTCAGCTGGGGACTCTCTGTTTGCCAACTCTGTTGGAAAAACATGGAACAGACTCCCAGCTGACTTGACCCTAGAACCCTCACTAACTCAATTCAAAAACAAATTCAAGAAATACTTCAAAACTCATTGGTTATGTCCTTGCACTAATCACAACTAGTGGCCTCTCTATTTCTTAGGTGCCTTACCTTTAACTATTCTAACTTTTTTCTACCACTCAATTCTATAACTGCTACTCAATGTGTCTTAAACCTGAATGTAATGTTATGTATATATAACTTTGAAAATAATGTTATGTTTTGTAAAGTGTTTTATAATAAGTTAGTACTATATGTTCTAAATGCTTGTAATGCTAATGAATATAATCTGCTTGAAACTAGCATTTACTAAATATTCAATGTGTATTATTATCTTGGAGCTTTTCTCCCTGGGCCTCCATTGAAAATGGACATATATCCAGTCGGACTATCTCGGTCAACAAATGTAAAATAAATAAAATACCATCTCCAAGATCACACAACAGCAGAGAAAAATAGAAACTTCCTTAGCAGTTCTGTTCTCCTGTCACATAAAGAACCATCACTAGTATATTTTTTTATAAGTCTTTATGCTGACTTCTGTTGTCTACTGATTTGTGTCTCAGTTCCTATACTGACATATTTTACTATTTTGAATTTCTGACACCCTTTTTTGGGGGCATTGTTCTGATTGACAGGATCATTTCCACTTTCTAACCAACTTCAAACTTTTTTATACTGACCCTGTTTTCCTGGTTTTGGTTTTGTAACTCCATATACAAGTCAATCCCTTGGTTTCCCCTACTTTCACTGTCATGTTGAACAGATGTATTAGCCTGCCACACTGTGTTTATTGCTTTCTTTACATTTTTCACAGTGCCTCAAAAGTGGGAAAATCTTTCCCTAATGTTACATCATGTATTAATTCAGAAGTTCCTGTCACTGAATGTAATACTTTCTTTAGCACTGTCTGCATTTCTACATGTATTAGGGGATACTCCTTTTGTCACTATGAATATATATTAACTCCACTTTCTGAATGGCAACAGTCTGATGCTTACATACCATGGGCAGCCTGACATGCGAGATCATGCTTCTTGAGTCAAGCAAAGCTTGCACCTCACTTTCTTCTAAAAATATAATACATTTTACTAAGCTGGTTGTTACAGAATTTCATAAGGCTGATTGTATCACCCTAGCATATTCTAAAGAAACAGGTTTATCAGAAGCATGTGATTTAGTTCTCATATTCTCACTTGGAGTTCAAGCCGCAGTGGTGGAGCGGTAGCGTTGTTGCCTCACAGCAAGAGGTTCTCCCACTCAATTCTCGGCTGGAGTGCCTTCTGTGTGGAGTCTGCATGTCCTCCCCATGGGTGAGTGGTGTTCAAAAGACATGCGTAGAATGGGCGTGCCTTCATTGAAGGTTGGGCGTCGAGCTGGCACCTCGGCACCCGTAAAAAATCTACTGCCAATCATTAGCAGACCGGAGTTCCACTGTGGCGACCCCTAACTGGGAAAAGCCAAAAGAAAACAACAACTTCCTGTGTGCTTTTTGTGACATGATTTTGGTTGGTCTAAGATTTATGATGTCATTTAAGTGGGCTATTTAAATTGGGTAGGTAATGAACTGTTTTGTATTCTGATGAAGTCTCCTAGGATGAGATGAAATCACTTAATACTATTTTTATTTATTTTTGGTTTTATTAATTAAAGTTTTTCACGTGCTGGAACTGGACCATCATTTTTCATAATTTTTGGTCATTTTGGTGCTTTTGGTTTTTACATGTGGATCAATCACTAATTTATTATTGCTTAACAATATTTTTTCTTGAATTAATTTCCACTTAGAATCATATGAAATATTTAAACATTGAGCTATAATTTGAACACTTGCTGCTTTTAAGTACAAATCAAAACTAGGGAAACTAATACCACCATCTTCCCAGTGTTTCATATACCATTCTAATGAAATGGTATGTTTATTAGGGAACCATAAACATTTAAGTAACATAGAATTTATTTGAAAAAACAAACTTTATTTGGGGATATGATTAAAGACTAAATATAAAGCAAAATTTTTGGTAATATTATCATTTTAACTAGTATAAGTCTATCTTCCATAGTGAAGAATAAAAAGAATAAAAGAATTCCAACTAGAAATTAGTTGTGTAATCTTATTAGTTATATCTGTATAGTTAACTAATATTAATTCCGTACTACTTGAAGTTATAGTAACTCCTAAATATTTAATTTGATTATTATCCTATTTAAAATTACTTTACTTTTTTTAGATCTGCTTTTAGATCTTTGTTAATTAACAACATATTTTTTATGACTGAATTTCAATCTAGAAATATCTTCAAAACATTCCATGGCTTTGATTATATGATGTTAAAGTGAACCAAGTTACCAATAGTTAACAATATATCATTGTTATAGAGTTTGTCCTTCTTTAAATATGTAATGTTGACTTATTAGTAGTATAGAACTTGTATGTTATGGCATTTAATTACACTATATAGTAATTAGACACTTTAAGCTGCTGTTTGAATATGAATACTACTATTGATCTCAGAATGACTAGCTCACTGTCTTTTGATCATGTTATTCAACAATAACTCATATGTAGATCAGATTGAATAAGTAACTTTGTATTAAAATATTATCTATGAGATCAAATAAAAAAGCTTTTACCTTGTTTCAGATTATACTTTTATTTAGAAGTTAATGAGAACAAGAGTATACTAAGAACTTACAACTTGTCCAATACAAGTTCCTTCATTTCTCTCTTGGCTTTTACTTTGTTTTTTCTTTTAAATTCCACCATTTCTTGTGGCTTGTCTCTTTACATTTGTCAGTGTCCAATCCATATCTTCAGTCTTGTCCAAAAGTTACTTCTTTTGTACAAACTCTACTGCTTCATTTAAGCTGTTGAATGAATTTGTTCCTTTGATTAAAAAAAATCCTTACTTTAGCCAGGAATACAAGCTCTCCTTTGACGTTTACTTTTTTTAAGTTTTTTTTTTTTTAATAAAGGGAATACACACCTTTCTTTTAGTCACAGTAGAAGTGGAATTGTCACTATCAAACTTTATGAACCTGTCTCTTATTTTTATAGGTAAGTTAGCTCAGGCTGTTTTCAGGACTAAGTCTTTATCTTGACATGACATGAATTTAACTATAATTGATCTAGGAGAAGGTGTTTTTTGTGAAGTGTTTGAAGGAGATCTATGCCAAAAAAGAGTGATTCAGGTAAGTTTAGGGATGTAAGAAGCCAGTTATTTAAAAATAAAATAATATTTTCTCCTTCTTCCTTCTCTGGTATTCCATAGATTCTTATGTTATTTCTTCTTGACCTACTTTCAAGCTCTTCTATTTTCTCTGTAAGTTCAGAATTCTGTTTGAGAATACATTCAATGTGATTCTCATTTTCTGCCACTCTTCCATCCACGTCATTTACTGCTTCTTCAATTATTTGTTGTGACTGTTGCTTAATCACCTCATTCAATAGCGCCATCTGCTTCTTATTTTATTCTTTAATGTTGTCCAGTTTCATTTCTAGTTTATTTTTGATGCAAGATCCTGGATACTGGTAAGTATAGCCTGCAGTTCTTTTTTTCTTTATAGATTCTTGTGCAGCTACTTTTGAGTGACTCATTGTAGTAATGAAGCAATAAGTTGTTCTGACAGGAAAAGAGTAACAGAAAAATCACCAACTAGAATCTTTTTCTGCAAAAATCTTATAGATGACTGCTTAAATATTCATTTTCAAGTGAAAAAAGACTACAAGCTGAATTTTCTGATAAACAATCCTTTCAGAATAAATCAAAACAAGCTGAGCAAAGTTTCAGTGCTGCCAACAGCCCTTTATCTTGGCCATGTCCCCTGTGAAGATTGTTTTTCAGGACTTTTTTGCCCAGAGAGAAAGAGAGGAGCCTAACAATCCTGAACAAAATTAATTAAATAAATAAAATAATTAAAAAGCATATAAAGTAGAAACACATAAAATCTTACTTTATATCCAAACAACAACTATATCCAAGTATAAGGGGATGGAGGATGGATGCGGCTACTGCAACAATGAGGAATTTAAACATCTACTGTTTTGAGTAAGTGGAACTTTCACAACTGTACTATAATCATCATTCCCACTAATGCAGCAGACGTTAGGCTATATGGGTTGATTTCCAAATACTATCTAATCTAGAATGAGAAAGGATCTGGATCCAGAAACCCAATGCAGTTCCATTTTTAGAAATCCTACAACTGGAATATGATGCTCCAGAGGATTTAAATGCCTGGGTCCATGTATTTTTTTATAAACCTTTCTATCTTTCTCACGAGAGATCTGGCTACAGGAATCATGAGAATCATAGAAGCCATGAACCCTAGCATTCTGAAAAATTCTCTTGCAGAAGTTCGAGACTGATTGGACAATCCTTGTCAAAATTCCAGATAAAAATCTTATGTCAGAAAAGACTTTCAGAGAGAAGTATCTGGAAGACAATCAAGAAACTCAATCCTGTGAGAAAGAGTAAAGGAGCCGTTGGGGATTCTACTGTTAACCTTCAGATGAGGCACCTGCCAAATAAACCACATTAATCCAGTCTTCTTACCAGTTTGCTATGCATCTAATCTTATAAGGGTTTGTATTTAAAGCATTTAACTTACTTATGATGCCTGTATAGGGTATGGTGTGATAAACTTTGTCTAGGTCAAGATATGATGCATGAACAGCATGACCACTGTTAACAGACTGTGTGATCCTATCAAGGAAGTTAACTAAATTTAATACACAGGGTCTCTCTCTCTCTCTCTGATGAAACCAAACTGTTGAGTGGAGTGTCTAGCCTAAAGTGATTTTTCATATTATAATTTATGAGATATGTCTAACATGATAATGACTAAAGTGCCTGCACACTGTACAATTATCACTGTGGGCAGTGTACCATGAGAGGTTTATGTTTCACGCAGCCATGACCATGAGACGTTTATGTTTCACGTGGCCATGACCATGAGAAGTTTATGTTTCAAGCGGCTATGACCATGAGAAGTTTATGTTTCACGTGTCCATGACCTTGAGAAGTTTATGTTTCACGTGGCCATGATCATGAGAAGTTTATGTTTCACTCGGCCATGACCATGAGAAGTTTATGTTTCACACGGCCATGTTTGATTTCATCATTTTCATGCATGCTGGCTCTTGTTAACATGATGTCACTCACTTGCATATCATGTTGACATTCATTTGCATATCATTTTTCAGTCATTATCATGCAATGCATGCTACACTGCTGTGGTGGTGCTGCGGTAGCGTTGTCGCCTCACAGTTAGATGTTGCCTGTTCGATTCTCAGTTAGAGCGTCTTCTGTGTGGCGGCATGTGTGAATGGGCATTCCTTCGCTGAAGGTTGTGCATTAGGCGCGGCAAGCCAGTACGTAAAAATCCACAGCCAATCATTAGCGGACCGGAGTTCCGCTGTGGCGACCCCTAACCGGGAAAAGCCGAAAGACACAAACATCATACAATGCATGCTAGTTACATGTGCCTATGAGTTGTTCTCTCCCTCAACCTAGACAGTTTCTATGATATTTCACATAGCACGATGCACAATTAGTTTCTGAATACAGCCTTGGTGTTTCTTAAACACCTTTGGCAAAGCAATTGTTTTACATCATTTTAGTACTTTAGTGATGGTTGCATTAAAGATCTGTTTATAATTTAGTTATGTGGCTTAGCTTATTTAATGTTAACTAGTGCAGATATGAGTCAGGATTGATCATTAATGATTTTTCCAGCTGGCTGCTTGTGGATATAATTTTCTGTTATTGTTTATTAGTTTTCTTTCTTAAATAAACAGACGTATTAAGCAGTAAGAATCTTGAAAAACTGCAAATTATAACACACATCTTCTTCCACTAATAGCTGCTAGAAAATCAATTATTAATCACAGAAGCAAAAAACAGTTACTTTTACCTAAGAGAAACATGATTTTACTAATCCATCATCATTTACAGTCTACATTTTCCTTGAAACAGCAGTTAAACTAAGCACACGATACAGACTCTCTTCATAACATTGTTATTAAAAGCCAGGTATGTAGCATAACAGATTCTTTACAAATATCATGTTAAAACTACCCGCAGACACATTTTTTTTAACTAAGACTAGATGTGACCACATGTTCATTAACCAACATGTACTTCACACCTTGTCTATAAACTATCCATCCTGACTTACATCGTATATTCCCTATCCCATGTTAAACCTGAAGTCAGATGACATAACATTCAATACGCCAAACTTTTATAATCACTTAATATACTCTTCCTTTAACATCACCCATATTCAAGAATGCCAGCAACACAGATCTGTCATCTATCAGTGTAAGCAACAGCTGTTTCACTGGACCATCTACACATTAACACTGACATCCTCATCTTATTTGGTGCTTTTCTGCAAACAGTCTGTGGCATGCAATCAGCACCCAGGTAATGCATACCTGGCCTACTACACTATGACAATGGGTGCAGCACCACAAATCTAATGATTGTCTCTCATATTGTCTATTAATACTCAGGGACTGAGGGGATGCTGCACTAAAGATCAAACTGTACTATCCTGAGAAGTTCCCTTTCCCTTGGGGTAATGTGATCTCAGACTTGGTATATATATATATATATATATATATATATATATATATATATATATATATATATATATATAAGCAATCAGGTGCATGGAAGGGTGTTACCATAAAAGGGAGGAGCAAAGAAGGCTTACCCCTGCAGAAAATGCTTCTGTTTGTCATTTAATTTTGAATTTATTTTGTATCCGAGGGTTTCTAAGTATTTGTAATCTCTGTTTTGTGGAACAATCAAAAACATGACAAAGTTGCATTACAAAGCCTATCACAAACTTATAATCATAGGAAGTTACTAAGCTATTGGCCCTGAGGCCCTTACAAGCCTAGCCAAGAATTAGCCCATGTTCTGACAAGTTAGCACACAATGCCCCTGTCCAGCAGGGCCACAGGTGGAATCCCATGGGTGTATTTTCTGTTCCCCATCCAGTTATCCAGGTTGTGCTTAAAAAGGGTTAATGAGGTACTCTGCTTGACATGGACAGAGAGACTATTCCACAGAAGGGGGAGTCTTTGGCACACAAATCTGTCCCACCAATAAGTCCTATTGATGTCACAGACCAGGTTGAGCTGGTGTGTGTGAGTTACTCAAGTGGAGCTTGACTTGCAGATATGCAGTAATCTCATCAAGGTGAGGTCTGAGATTGCTCTGTGTGCCAGAAAGATGTCACTTCTGAGGAGTCTGTATGAGACTGAGTAGTGGACAGGGCTTTTAGCCTGTGTATGCCAGACAGAGGTCACCTCTGAGGAGTCTGTATGAGACTGAGTAGAGGGACAGGGCTTTTAGCCTGTCTGTGTAGGTTAGAGTTTTGAGGCCTTGGATTCTCCTTGTGAGGAACCGCTGTGGTCTCTCTAGCTGCTGCATGTACTTTGTGAGGTACATGCCAAAAGGTGCATTGTACTCAATAATGGGTCTTATAAGGGAAGCATATAATGGTGTTTTGACCTATTTGTCCCTGGATGAGATACCCTTCTTAATAAGGTGGGCCATGTAGAAACTTTTCCATACAATGGAGGCAATATGGAGGTCAAAAGTCAGTTTGCTATCAACCTGGGTGCCCAAGTCCCTCACGACTGATCACATGCTTAGAACCTTGTTATTAATGTGATAATTTGTGGGGACATCACTCTCCCCAAAGGGGAAGATTATGTATTTTTTGGCATTCAGTTTGAGGCCATGTTTCTGGCACCAGTCATGTGTTTAGCTGAGACCCCCTTGAAGTATGCCCACATCACTAGGGGAACTGATGATAGCACACAGTATGCAGTCATCTGCAAACCTGGTCAGCCATAGACCACTGGTTTTGGCCTGCAAATCAGAAAAGTATATCCCAAACAACAGAGCCCCCAAGACCGATACCTGGGTACACTACTTGTTACAGGTCTACTGCTTGAGGTGGCTTCTCCAATTTTGACTAGGTGAGTTCTATCAGTGAGCCAGTTTGCTACCCATCTGGTAACATACAGATTGATGTCTAGTTGAGAGAGTTTATCTGTTATGCTCAAATGGTGAATAGTATCGAAGGCTTTGGCCAGATCAATGTAGTTGGTGTGCACAGCCTTCCCCTCATCCATGGCTTTGGTGACTGTCTCAAAGAAGTAGAACAAATTTAACAGGCATGACCTCCCCTTGACAAAACCAAACGATATAGGATTGAGTGCTTGGAGGTTGCCAATGTCCTTGTTAATGAGGTCCATGATAATCCATTCCATGGCCTTGCAGATCAGGCTAGTTAGGCTGATGGGTCTGTAATTTCATGGATTGGTGGATGTACCACCTTTGTGCACAGGAATGACAGTGGCTGTCCTCCATTTGGCTGGAATGAAGCCGGTACTCCAGCTTTGGTTGAATACAGTGCCTAATGGTGCCATAAGTTCCTGTGTGAGTTCATGTAGGATGCAGCCTGGGATATTATTGGGTCTCCTGGAGGCTGTATTATTTGCCTTTATGAGGGCAGTGATGACTTGCTCCCTAGAGATAATGGAAGGGGCAGGTGCTGGGGATGTCCTGATTTACAGATGGGAAGATAGAGTGGTAAAGTTTTTGATGAACCTGTCTGCCAGCAGGTTGACTTTATCTACTGCATTTGTGTATGTTGTGTGCTTGACCACCAGTTCTGAGCAAATCTGAGTGCTTCCTTTGAGACTGTGGACATATGTGAAGAAGGCCTTATGATTGTCTTTAGTAGATGTGATCAGTTTGGACTCGAAGTTTGCACTGGAGGATTTCACTAGTGCTCTTATTTGTTTGTACAAGCTAAGGATAGATTGCTTACAATTAGGCACCTGCTCCTTCTTGGTACCCGGACAGAAATTTTTTTCTTTTATTACAGAGTTTATTTATTGCAAATATCCACCAGACAGGTTTACTCTTTCTTGAGGAGGAGGATTTTGTGCTGTCAGGTATTCCTGATTCCATGCAGCTATATAAATGCTCGTAGAGTACTTTGATGTAGGTATGGACATTTGTATCAGTTCCTACAGAAAGGGAAAGGGCTGTGAAGCTGTTTAAACCTTCCCCCAGGAGTTTGTAATCAGCTTTAGAGTTTTTTTGTTTGACTGCAGCAAGGGTGGGGTCATGGGAAATGGTGACTTCTAAAACGACCACTTTGTGGTCAGATCTTACCAGGGAGGATGACACTGTAGGGATGTTGCAGCGGTTACTCATGTTGGTTAATACCAAGACCAAGATATTATCACCTCTTGTGGGGGGTGTTGACCAGCTGGTCCAGTGCATCTGCATTGACAAAATGAAGGAATCTCTGGCCATCTGTGCTTTGGCATGAGTAGTTCTTCCAATCTATGATTGGATAATTAAAGTCACCCAGGATCTGGGTAAAGGACTGAATCTTGATAGATTTGAAGAGGTCCAGATAGGTAGGATAGGCATCTTGAGTCAAAGTTGGGCAACTGTAGCTAGATAAGATTTGAACAGGGGTCTTGCAAATGGTTAACTGCACTTGGAGTGTCTCCTGTGTGTGACCAGCCTGGAGAAGTGTATGTTTTAAATATATATTGAAACCCCACCTCATTTTGCTTTGCTGCCCATGGTTTGTGGTCTGAATGTATGATAGGATGAGTAACCTGATATGGCTGGGGTGCTCTCTGCAGCTTTGAACCAGGTTTCTATGACTGCACAAATGTCAGTATCTTCCAGGGTTAAGAAGGCTTGCAATGAGTGCAGTTTCATGTTAGACTCCTAGCATTTAGCAGCATGACCTTTAATTTGACAAAAATGCTGAACATATCACACATTGTACCCCTTCAATCCAACCTTGTCAATTCTTACCTGTACATATATCATATGACAGAATCATTCTTCCCATCTTTTGGTCAGATACCCAATAAATCGTAACAATACTATATACTTATAAGAATTTTGCAACAATCCCACATCACATTCCTATATGTTACTAGTGGTTCAGAAAAGCTTAATCTCTGCACACATTAAATATCTGCTACAATGACAAGCTTCATCGGTGCTCACATTAAATGTCTGCTACAATGACAAGCTTCATCGGTGCTCACATTAAATATCTGCTACAATGACAAGCTTCATTGGTGCTCACATTAAATGTCTGCTACAATGACAAGCTTCATCGGTGCTCACATTAAATGTCTGCTACAATGACAAGCTTCATCGGTGCTCACATTAAATGTCTGCTACAATGACAAGCTTCATTGGTGCTCACATTAAATGTCTGCTACAATGACAAGCTTCATCTGTGCTCACATTAAATGTCTGCTACAATGACAAGCTTCATCGGTGCTCACATTAAATGTCTGCTACAATGACAAGCTTCATCGGTGCTCACATTAAATGTCTGCTACAATGACAAGCTTCATCGGTGCTCACATTAAATGTCTGCTACAATGACAAGCTTCATCGGTGCTCACATTAAATGTCTGCTACAATGACAAGCTTCATCGGTGCTCACATTAAATATCTGCTACAATGACAAGCTTCATCAGTGCTCACATTAAATGTCTGCTACAATGACAAGCTTCATCGGTGCTCACATTAAATGTCTGCTACAATGACAAGCTTCATTGGTGCTCACATTAAATATCTGCTACAATGACAAGCTTCATCGGTGCTCACATTAAATGTCTGCTACAATGACAAGCTTCATCGGTGCTCACATTAAATGTCTGCTACAATGACAAGCTTCATCGGTGCTCACATTAAATGTCTGCTACAATGACAAGCTTCATCGGTGCTCACATTAAATGTCTGCTACAATGACAAGCTTCATCGGTGCTCACATTAAATGTCTGCTACAATGACAAGCTTCACGTCTGCTCACATTAAATGTCTGCTACAATGACATACTGCTTGTCTTTAAATGCAAGCAATGAAACCCACGCTAACTACAATGACAAGCTTCATAGGTGCTCACATAAAATGTCCGCTACAATAACAGCTTCCCTGGTGCTCACATTAAATGTCTGCTACAATGACAAGTATCATCGGTGCTCACATTAAATATCTGCTAAAATGACAAGCTTCATCGGTGCTCACATTAAATGTCTGCTACAATGACAAGCTTCATCGGTGCTCACATTAAATGTCTGCTACAATGACAAGCTTCATCGGTGCTCACATTAAATGTCTGCTACAATGACAAGCTTCATCGGTGCTCACATTAAATGTCTGCTACAATGACAAGCTTCATCGGTGCTCACATTAAATGTCTGCTACAATGACAAGCTTCATCTGTGCTCACATTAAATGTCTGCTACAATGACAAGCTTCATCGGTGCTCACATTAAATGTCTGCTACAATGACAAGCTTCATCGGTGCTCACATTAAATGTCTGCTACAATGACAAGCTTCATCAGTGCTCACATTAAATGTCTGCTACAATGACAAGCTTCATCGGTGCTCACATTAAATGTCTGCTACAATGACAAGCTTCATCGGTGCTCACATTAAATGTCTGCTACAATGACAAGCTTCATCGGTGCTCACATTAAATGTCTGCTACAATGACAAGCTTCATCGGTGCTCACATTAAATGTCTGCTACAATGACAAGCTTCATCGGTGCTCACATTAAATATCTGCTACAATGACAAGCTTCATCGGTGCTCACATTAAATGTCTGCTACAATGACAAGCTTCATCTGTGCTCACATTAAATGTCTGCTACAATGACAAGCTTCATCGGTGCTCACATTAAATGTCTGCTACAATGACAAGCTTCATCGGTGCTCACATTAAATGTCTGCTACAATGACAAGCTTCATCGGTGCTCACATTAAATGTCTGCTACAATGACAAGCTTCATCGGTGCTCACATTAAATGTCTGCTACAATGACAAGCTTCATCGGTGCTCACATTAAATGTCTGCTACAATGACAAGCTTCATCTGTGCTCACATTAAATGTCTGCTACAATGACAAGCTTCATCGGTGCTCACATTAAATGTCTGCTACAATGACAAGCTTCATCGGTGCTCACATTAAATGTCTGCTACAATGACAAGCTTCATCAGTGCTCACATTAAATGTCTGCTACAATGACAAGCTTCATCAGTGCTCACATTAAATGTCTGCTACAATGACAAGCTTCATCGGTGCTCACATTAAATGTCTGCTACAATGACAAGCTTCATCGGTGCTCACATTAAATGTCTGCTACAATGACAAGCTTCATCAGTGCTCACATTAAATGTCTGCTACAATGACAAGCTTCATCGGTGCTCACATTAAATATCTGCTCACATTAAATGTCTGCTACAATGACAAGCTTCATCGGTGCTCACATTAAATGTCTGCTACAATGACAAGCTTCATCGGTGCTCACATTAAATGTCTGCTACAATGACAAGCTTCATCGGTGCTCACATTAAATGTCTGCTACAATGACAAGCTTCATCGGTGCTCACATTAAATGTCTGCTACAATGACAAGCTTCATCGGTGCTCACATTAAATGTCTGCTACAATGACAAGCTTCATCGGTGCTCACATTAAATGTCTGCTACAATGACAAGCTTCATCGGTGCTCACATTAAATGTCTGCTACAATGACAAGCTTCATCGGTGCTCACATTAAATGTCTGCTACAATGACAAGCTTCATCGGTGCTCACATTAAATGTCTGCTACAATGACAAGCTTCATCGGTGCTCACATTAAATGTCTGCTACAATGACAAGCTTCATCGGTGCTCACATTAAATGTCTGCTACAATGACAAGCTTCATCGGTGCTCACATTAAATGTCTGCTACAATGACAAGCTTCATCGGTGCTCACATTAAATGTCTGCTACAATGACAAGCTTCATCGGTGCTCACATTAAATGTCTGCTACAATGACAAGCTTCATCGGTGCTCACATTAAATGTCTGCTACAATGACAAGCTTCATCGGTGCTCACATTAAATGTCTGCTACAATGACAAGCTTCATCGGTGCTCACATTAAATGTCTGCTACAATGACAAGCTTCATCGGTGCTCACATTAAATGTCTGCTACAATGACAAGCTTCATCGGTGCTCACATTAAATGTCTGCTACAATGACAAGCTTCATCAGTGCTCACATTAAATGTCTGCTACAATGACAAGCTTCATCGGTGCTCACATTAAATGTCTGCTACAATGACAAGCTTCATCGGTGCTCACATTAAATGTCTGCTACAATGACAAGCTTCATCGGTGCTCACATTAAATGTCTGCTACAATGACAAGCTTCATCGGTGCTCACATTAAATGTCTGCTACAATGACAAGCTTCATCGGTGCTCACATTAAATGTCTGCTACAATGACAAGCTTCATCGGTGCTCACATTAAATGTCTGCTACAATGACAAGCTTCATCAGTGCTCACATTAAATGTCTGCTACAATGACAAGCTTCATCGGTGCTCACATTAAATGTCTGCTACAATGACAAGCTTCATCGGTGCTCACATTAAATGTCTGCTACAATGACAAGCTTCATCGGTGCTCACATTAAATATCTGCTACAATGACAAGCTTCATCGGTGCTCACATTAAATGTCTGCTACAATGACAAGCTTCATCGGTGCTCACATTAAATGTCTGCTACAATGACAAGCTTCATCGGTGCTCACATTAAATGTCTGCTACAATGACAAGCTTCATCTGTGCTCACATTAAATGTCTGCTACAATGACAAGCTTCATCGGTGCTCACATTAAATGTCTGCTACAATGACAAGCTTCATCGGTGCTCACATTAAATGTCTGCTACAATGACAAGCTTCATCGGTGCTCACATTAAATGTCTGCTACAATGACAAGCTTCATCGGTGCTCACATTAAATGTCTGCTACAATGACAAGCTTCATCGGTGCTCACATTAAATATCTGCTACAATGACAAGCTTCATCAGTGCTCACATTAAATGTCTGCTACAATGACAAGCTTCATCGGTGCTCACATTAAATGTCTGCTACAATGACAAGCTTCATCGGTGCTCACATTAAATATCTGCTACAATGACAAGCTTCATCGGTGCTCACATTAAATGTCTGCTACAATGACAAGCTTCATCGGTGCTCACATTAAATGTCTGCTACAATGACAAGCTTCATCGGTGCTCACATTAAATGTCTGCTACAATGACAAGCTTCATCGGTGCTCACATTAAATGTCTGCTACAATGACAAGCTTCATCGGTGCTCACATTAAATGTCTGCTACAATGACAAGCTTCATCGGTGCTCACATTAAATGTCTGCTACAATGACAAGCTTCATCAGTGCTCACATTAAATGTCTGCTACAATGACAAGCTTCATCGGTGCTCACATTAAATGTCTGCTACAATGACAAGCTTCATCGGTGCTCACATTAAATGTCTGCTACAATGACAAGCTTCATCGGTGCTCACATTAAATGTCTGCTACAATGACAAGCTTCATCGGTGCTCACATTAAATGTCTGCTACAATGACAAGCTTCATCGGTGCTCACATTAAATGTCTGCTACAATGACAAGCTTCATCGGTGCTCACATTAAATGTCTGCTACAATGACAAGCTTCATCGGTGCTCACATTAAATGTCTGCTACAATGACAAGCTTCATCGGTGCTCACATTAAATGTCTGCTACAATGACAAGCTTCATCGGTGCTCACATTAAATGTCTGCTACAATGACAAGCTTCATCGGTGCTCACATTAAATGTCTGCTACAATGACAAGCTTCATCGGTGCTCACATTAAATGTCTGCTACAATGACAAGCTTCATCGGTGCTCACATTAAATGTCTGCTACAATGACAAGCTTCATCGGTGCTCACATTAAATGTCTGCTACAATGACAAGCTTCATCGGTGCTCACGTTAAATGTCTGCTACAATGACAAGCTTCATCGGTGCTCACATTAAATGTCTGCTACAATGACAAGCTTCATCGGTGCTCACATTAAATGTCTGCTACAATGACAAGCTTCACCTGTGCTCACAATAAATGTCTGCTACAATGACAAGCTTCATTGGTGCTCACATTAAATGTCTGCTACAATAACAAACTTCATCGGTGCTCACATTAAATGTCTACCACAATGATAAGCTTCATCGGTGCTCACATTAAATGTCTGCTACAATGACAAGCTTCATCGGTGCTCACGTTAAAAATCTGTTAAAATGACAAGCTTCACCTGTGCTCAGGTTAAATGTCTGCTACAATGAAAAGCTTCATCCGTGCTCACATTAAATGTCTGCTACAATGACAAGCTTCATCGGTGCTCACATTAAATGTCTGCTACAATGACAAGCTTCATCGGTGCTCACATTAAATATCTGCTACAATGACAAGCTTCATCGGTGCTCACATTAAATGTCTGCTACAATGACAAGCTTCATCGGTGCTCACATTAAATGTCTGCTACAATGACAAGCTTCATCGGTGCTCACATTAAATGTCTGCTACAATGACAAGCTTCATCAGTGCTCACATTAAATATCTGCTCACATTAAATGTCTGCTACAATGACAAGCTTCATCGGTGCTCACGTTAAATGTCTGCTACAATGACAAGCTTCATCGGTGCTCACATTAAATGTCTGCTACAATGACAAGCTTCATCGGTGCTCACATTAAATGTCTGCTACAATGACAAGCTTCATCGGTGCTCACATTAAATGTCTGCTACAATGACAAGCTTCATCGGTGCTCACATTAAATGTCTGCTACAATGACAAGCTTCATCGGTGCTCACATTAAATGTCTGCTACAATGACAAGCTTCATCGGTGCTCACATTAAATGTCTGCTACAATGACAAGCTTCATCGGTGCTCACATTAAATGTCTGCTACAATGACAAGCTTCATTGGTGCTCACATTAAATGTCTGCTACAATGACAAGCTTCATCGGTGCTCACGTTAAATATCTGCTAAAATGACAAGCTTCACCTGTGCTCAGGTTAAATGTCTGCTACAATGACAAGCTTCATCGGTGCTCACATTAAATGTCTGCTACAATGACAAGCTTCATCGGTGCTCACATTAAATGTCTGCTACAATGACAAGCTTCATCGGTGCTCACATTAAATGTCTGCTACAATGACAAGCTTCATCGGTGCTCACATTAAATGTCTGCTACAATGACAAGCTTCATCGGTGCTCACATTAAATGTCTGCTACAATGACAAGCTTCATCGGTGCTCACATTAAATGTCTGCTACAATGACAAGCTTCATCGGTGCTCACATTAAATGTCTGCTACAATGACAAGCTTCATCGGTGCTCACATTAAATATCTGCTACAATGACAAGCTTCATCGGTGCTCACATTAAATGTCTGCTACAATGACAAGCTTCATCAGTGCTCACATTAAATGTCTGCTACAATGACAAGCTTCATCGGTGCTCACATTAAATGTCTGCTACAATGACAAGCTTCATCGGTGCTCACATTAAATGTCTGCTACAATGACAAGCTTCATCGGTGCTCACATTAAATGTCTGCTACAATGACAAGCTTCATCGGTGCTCACATTAAATGTCTGCTACAATGACAAGCTTCATCGGTGCTCACATTAAATGTCTGCTACAATGACAAGCTTCATCGGTGCTCACATTAAATGTCTGCTACAATGACAAGCTTCATCCATGCTCACATTAAATGTCTGCTACAATGACAAGCTTCATCGGTGCTCACATTAAATGTCTGCTACAATGACAAGCTCTATCGGTGCTCACATTAAATGTCTGCTACAATGACAAGCTTCATCGGTGCTCACATTAAATGTCTGCTACAATGACAAGCTTCATCGGTGCTCACATTAAATGTCTGCTACAATGACAAGCTTCATCGGTGCTCACATTAAATGTCTGCTACAATGACAAGCTTCATCGGTGCTCACATTAAATGTCTGCTACAATGACAAGCTTCATCGGTGCTCACATTAAATGTCTGCTACAATGACAAGCTTCATCGGTGCTCACATTAAATATCTGCTACAATGACAAGCTTCATCGGTGCTCACATTAAATGTCTGCTACAATGACAAGCTTCATCGGTGCTCACATTAAATGTCTGCTACAATGACAAGCTTCATCGGTGCTCACATTAAATGTCTGCTACAATGACAAGCTTCATCGGTGCTCACATTAAATGTCTGCTACAATGACAAGCTTCATCGGTGCTCACATTAAATGTCTGCTACAATGACAAGCTTCATCGGTGCTCACATTAAATGTCTGCTACAATGACAAGCTTCATCGGTGCTCACATTAAATGTCTGCTACAATGACAAGCTTCATCGGTGCTCACATTAAATGTCTGCTACAATGACAAGCTGTATCGGTGCTCACATTAAATGTCTGCTACAATGACAAGCTTCATCGGTGCTCACATTAAATGTCTGCTACAATGACAAGCTTCATCGGTGCTCACATTAAATGTCTGCTACAATGACAAGCTCTATCGATGATCACATTAAATGTCTGCTACAATGACAAGCTTCATCGGTGCTCACATTAAATGTCTGCTACAATGACAAGCTTCATCGGTGCTCACATTAAATGTCTGCTACAATGACAAGCTTCATCGGTGCTCACATTAAATGTCTGCTACAATGACAAGCTTCATCGGTGCTCACATTAAATGTCTGCTACAATGACAAGCTTCATCGGTGCTCACATTAAATGTCTGCTACAATGACAAGCTTCATCGGTGCTCACATTAAATGTCTGCTACAATGACAAGCTTCATCGGTGCTCACATTAAATGTCTGCTACAATGACAAGCTTCATCGGTGCTCACATTAAATGTCTGCTACAATGACAAGCTTCATCAGTGCTCACATTAAATGTCTGCTACAATGACAAGCTTCATCTGTGCTCACATTAAATGTCTGCTACAATGACAAGCTTCATCGGTGCTCACATTAAATGTCTGCTACAATGACAAGCTTCATCGGTGCTCACATTAAATGTCTGCTACAATGACAAGCTTCATCGGTGCTCACATTAAATGTCTGCTACAATGACAAGCTTCATCGGTGCTCACATTAAATGTCTGCTACAATGACAAGCTTCATCGGTGCTCACATTAAATGTCTGCTACAATGACAAGCTTCATCGGTGCTCACATTAAATGTCTGCTACAATGACAAGCTTCATCGGTGCTCACATTAAATGTCTGCTACAATGACAAGCTTCATCGGTGCTCACATTAAATGTCTGCTACAATGACAAGCTTCATCTGTGCTCACATTAAATGTCTGCTACAATGACAAGCTTCATCGGTGCTCACATTAAATGTCTGCTACAATGACAAGCTTCATCGGTGCTCACATTAAATGTCTGCTACAATGACAAGCTTCATCGGTGCTCACATTAAATGTCTGCTACAATGACAAGCTTCATCGGTGCTCACATTAAATATCTGCTACAATGACAAGCTTCATCGGTGCTCACATTAAATGTCTGCTACAATGACAAGCTTCATCGGTGCTCACATTAAATGTCTGCTACAATGACAAGCTTCATCGGTGCTCACATTAAATGTCTGCTACAATGACAAGCTTCATCGGTGCTCACATTAAATGTCTGCTACAATGACAAGCTTCATCGGTGCTCACATTAAATGTCTGCTACAATGACAAGCTTCATCGGTGCTCACATTAAATGTCTGCTACAATGACAAGCTTCATCGGTGCTCACATTAAATGTCTGCTACAATGACAAGCTTCATCGGTGCTCACATTAAATGTCTGCTACAATGACAAGCTTCATCGGTGCTCACATTAAATGTCTGCTACAATAACAAGCTTCATCGGTGCTCACATTAAATGTCTGCTACAATGACAAGCTTCATCGGTGCTCACATTAAATGTCTGCTACAATGACAAGCTTCATCGGTGCTCACATTAAATGTCTGCTACAATGACAAGCTTCATCGGTGCTCACATTAAATGTCTGCTACAATGACAAGCTTCATCGGTGCTCACATTAAATGTCTGCTACAATGACAAGCTTCATCGGTGCTCACATTAAATGTCTGCTACAATGACAAGCTTCATCGGTGCTCACATTAAATGTCTGCTACAATGACAAGCTTCATCGGTGCTCACATTAAATGTCTGCTACAATGACAAGCTTCATCGGTGCTCACATTAAATATCTGCTACAATGACAAGCTTCATCGGTGCTCACATTAAATGTCTGCTACAATGACAAGCTTCATCGGTGCTCACATTAAATGTCTGCTACAATGACAAGCTTCATCGGTGCTCACATTAAATGTCTGCTACAATGACAAGCTTCATCTGTGCTCACATTAAATGTCTGCTACAATGACAAGCTTCATCGGTGCTCACATTAAATGTCTGCTACAATGACAAGCTTCATCGGTGCTCACATTAAATGTCTGCTACAATGACAAGCTTCATCTGTGCTCACATTAAATGTCTGCTACAATGACAAGCTTCATCGGTGCTCACATTAAATGTCTGCTACAATGACAAGCTTCATCGGTGCTCACATTAAATGTCTGCTACAATGACAAGCTTCATCAGTGCTCACATTAAATGTCTGCTACAATGACAAGCTTCATCGGTGCTCACATTAAATGTCTGCTACAATGACAAGCTTCATCGGTGCTCACATTAAATGTCTGCTACAATGACAAGCTTCATCGGTGCTCACATTAAATGTCTGCTACAATGACAAGCTTCATCGGTGCTCACATTAAATGTCTGCTACAATGACAAGCTTCATCGGTGCTCACATTAAATGTCTGCTACAATGACAAGCTTCATCGGTGCTCACATTAAATGTCTGCTACAATGACAAGCTTCATCGGTGCTCACATTAAATGTCTGCTACAATGACAAGCTTCATCGGTGCTCACATTAAATGTCTGCTACAATGACAAGCTTCATCGGTGCTCAAATTAAATGTCTGCTACAATGACAAGCTTCATCGGTGCTCACATTAAATGTCTGCTACAATGACAAGCTTCATCGGTGCTCACATTAAATGTCTGCTACAATGACAAGCTTCATCGGTGCTCACATTAAATGTCTGCTACAATGACAAGCTTCATCGGTGCTCACATTAAATGTCTGCTACAATGACAAGCTTCATCGGTGCTCACATTAAATGTCTGCTACAATGACAAGCTTCATCGGTGCTCACATTAAATGTCTGCTACAATGACAAGCTTCATCGGTGCTCACATTAAATGTCTGCTACAATGACAAGCTTCATCGGTGCTCACATTAAATGTCTGCTACAATGACAAGCTTCATCGGTGCTCACATTAAATGTCTGCTACAATGACAAGCTTCATCGGTGCTCACATTAAATGTCTGCTACAATGACAAGCTTCATCGGTGCTCACATTAAATGTCTGCTACAATGACAAGCTTCATCGGTGCTCACATTAAATATCTGCTACAATGACAAGCTTCATCGGTGCTCACATTAAATGTCTGCTACAATGACAAGCTTCATCGGTGCTCACATTAAATGTCTGCTACAATGACAAGCTTCATCGGTGCTCACATTAAATGTCTGCTACAATGACAAGCTTCATCGGTGCTCACATTAAATGTCTGCTACAATGACAAGCTTCATCGGTGCTCACATTAAATGTCTGCTACAATGACAAGCTTCATCGGTGCTCACATTAAATGTCTGCTACAATGACAAGCTTCATCGGTGCTCACATTAAATGTCTGCTACAATGACAAGCTTCATCGGTGCTCACATTAAATGTCTGCTACAATGACAAGCTTCATCGGTGCTCACATTAAATGTCTGCTACAATGACAAGCTTCATCGATGATCACATTAAATGTCTGCTACAATGACAAGCTTCATCGGTGCTCACATTAAATGTCTGCTACAATGACAAGCTTCATCGGTGCTCACATTAAATGTCTGCTACAATGACAAGCTTCATCGGTGCTCACATTAAATGTCTGCTACAATGACAAGCTTCATCGGTGCTCACATTAAATGTCTGCTACAATGACAAGCTTCATCGGTGCTCACATTAAATGTCTGCTACAATGACAAGCTTCATCGGTGCTCACATTAAATGTCTGCTACAATGACAAGCTTCATCGGTGCTCACATTAAATGTCTGCTACAATGACAAGCTTCATCGGTGCTCACATTAAATGTCTGCTACAATGACAAGCTTCATCGGTGCTCACATTAAATATCTGCTACAATGACAAGCTTCATCGGTGCTCACATTAAATATCTGCTACAATGACAAGCTTCATCGGTGCTCACATTAAATGTCTGCTACAATGACAAGCTTCATCGGTGCTCACATTAAATGTCTGCTACAATGACAAGCTTCATCGGTGCTCACATTAAATGTCTGCTACAATGACAAGCTTCATCTGTGCTCACATTAAATGTCTGCTACAATGACAAGCTTCATCGGTGCTCACATTAAATGTCTGCTACAATGACAAGCTTCATCGGTGCTCACATTAAATGTCTGCTACAATGACAAGCTTCATCGGTGCTCACATTAAATGTCTGCTACAATGACAAGCTTCATCGGTGCTCACATTAAATGTCTGCTACAATGACAAGCTTCATCGGTGCTCACATTAAATGTCTGCTACAATGACAAGCTTCATCTGTGCTCACATTAAATGTCTGCTACAATGACAAGCTTCATCGGTGCTCACATTAAATGTCTGCTACAATGACAAGCTTCATCGGTGCTCACATTAAATATCTGCTACAATGACAAGCTTCATCGGTGCTCACATTAAATGTCTGCTACAATGACAAGCTTCATCGGTGCTCACATTAAATATCTGCTACAATGACAAGCTTCATCGGTGCTCACATTAAATATCTGCTACAATGACAAGCTTCATCGGTGCTCACATTAAATGTCTGCTACAATGACAAGCTTCATCGGTGCTCACATTAAATGTCTGCTACAATGACAAGCTTCATCGGTGCTCACATTAAATGTCTGCTACAATGACAAGCTTCATCGGTGCTCACATTAAATGTCTGCTACAATGACAAGCTTCATCGGTGCTCACATTAAATGTCTGCTACAATGACAAGCTTCATCGGTGCTCACATTAAATGTCTGCTACAATGACAAGCTTCATCGGTGCTCACATTAAATGTCTGCTACAATGACAAGCTTCATCGGTGCTCACATTAAATATCTGCTACAATGACAAGCTTCATCGGTGCTCACATTAAATGTCTGCTACAATGACAAGCTTCATCGGTGCTCACATTAAATGTCTGCTACAATGACAAGCTTCATCGGTGCTCACATTAAATGTCTGCTACAATGACAAGCTTCATCGGTGCTCACATTAAATGTCTGCTACAATGACAAGCTTCATCGGTGCTCACATTAAATGTCTGCTACAATGACAAGCTTCATCTGTGCTCACATTAAATGTCTGCTACAATGACAAGCTTCATCGGTGCTCACATTAAATGTCTGCTACAATGACAAGCTTCATCGGTGCTCACATTAAATGTCTGCTACAATGACAAGCTTCATCGGTGCTCACATTAAATATCTGCTACAATGACAAGCTTCATCGGTGCTCACATTAAATATCTGCTACAATGACAAGCTTCATCGGTGCTCACATTAAATGTCTGCTACAATGACAAGCTTCATCGGTGCTCACATTAAATGTCTGCTACAATGACAAGCTTCATCGGTGCTCACATTAAATGTCTGCTACAATGACAAGCTTCATCGGTGCTCACATTAAATGTCTGCTACAATGACAAGCTTCATCGGTGCTCACATTAAATGTCTGCTACAATGACAAGCTTCATCGGTGCTCACATTAAATGTCTGCTACAATGACAAGCTTCATCGGTGCTCACATTAAATGTCTGCTACAATGACAAGCTTCATCGGTGCTCACATTAAATGTCTGCTACAATGACAAGCTTCATCGGTGCTCACATTAAATGTCTGCTACAATGACAAGCTTCATCGGTGCTCACATTAAATGTCTGCTACAATGACAAGCTTCATCGGTGCTCACATTAAATGTCTGCTACAATGACAAGCTTCATCGGTGCTCACATTAAATGTCTGCTACAATGACAAGCTTCATCGGTGCTCACATTAAATGTCTGCTACAATGAAAAGCTTCATCGGTGCTCACATTAAATGTCTGCTACAATGACAAGCTTCATCGGTGCTCACATTAAATGTCTGCTACAATGACAAGCTTCATCGGTGCTCACATTAAATGTCTGCTACAATGACAAGCTTCATCGGTGCTCACATTAAATGTCTGCTACAATGACAAGCTTCATCGGTGCTCACATTAAATGTCTGCTACAATGACAAGCTTCATCGGTGCTCACATTAAATGTCTGCTACAATGACAAGCTTCATCGGTGCTCACATTAAATGTCTGCTACAATGACAAGCTTCATCCGTGCTCACATTAAATGTCTGCTACAATGACAAGCTTCATCGGTGCTCACATTAAATGTCTGCTTCAATGACAAGCTTCATCGGTGCTCACATTAAATGTCTGCTACAATGACAAGCTTCATCGGTGCTCACATTAAATGTCTGCTACAATGACAAGCTTCATCGGTGCTCACATTAAATGTCTGCTACAATGACAAGCTTCATCGGTGCTCACATTAAATGTCTGCTACAATGACAAGCTTCATCGGTGCTCACATTAAATGTCTGCTACAATGACAAGCTTCATCGGTGCTCACATTAAATGTCTGCTACAATGACAAGCTTCATCGGTGCTCACATTAAATGTCTGCTACAATGACAAGCTTCATCCGTGCTCACATTAAATGTCTGCTACAATGACAAGCTTCATCGGTGCTCACATTAAATGTCTGCTACAATGACAAGCTTCATCGGTGCTCACATTAAATGTCTGCTACAATGACAAGCTTCATCGGTGCTCACATTAAATGTCTGCTACAATGACAAGCTTCATCGGTGCTCACATTAAATGTCTGCTACAATGACAAGCTTCATCGGTGCTCACATTAAATGTCTGCTACAATGACAAGCTTCATCGGTGCTCACATTAAATGTCTGCTACAATGACAAGCTTCATCGGTGCTCACATTAAATGTCTGCTACAATGACAAGCTTCATCGGTGCTCACATTAAATGTCTGCTACAATGACAAGCTTCATCAGTGCTCACATTAAATGTCTGCTACAATGACAAGCTTCATCGGTGCTCACATTAAATGTCTGCTACAATGACAAGCTTCATCGGTGCTCACATTAAATGTCTGCTACAATGACAAGCTTCATCGGTGCTCACATTAAATGTCTGCTACAATGACAAGCTTCATCGGTGCTCACATTAAATGTCTGCTACAATGACAAGCTTCATCGGTGCTCACATTAAATGTCTGCTACAATGACAAGCTTCATCGGTGCTCAAATTTAATGTCTGCTACAATGCAGCAGACATTTTACGTGAGCACTGATGAAGTTTGTCACGTTACTTACATGAAGAGCTACAGCCTGTAACACCTTACATGAAGAGCTACAGCCTGTAACTCCTTACATCACTTACTACTGTCTTTAACTACTTACATGAAGAGCTACAGCCTGTAACTCCTTACATCACTTACTACTGTCTTTAACTACTTACATGAAGAGCTACAGCCTGTAACTCCTTACATCACTTACTACTGTCTTTAACTACTTACATGAAGAGCTACAGCCTGTAACTCCTTACATCACTTACTACTGTCTTTAACTACTTACATGAAGAGCTACAGCCTGTAACTCCTTACATCACTTACTACTGTCTTTAACAACTTACATGAAGAGCTACAGCCTGTAACTCCTTACATCACTTACTACTGTCTTTAACTACTTACATGAAGAGCTACAGCCTGTAACTCCTCTTACATCACTTACTACTGTCTTTAACTACTTACATGAAGAGCTACAGCCTGTAACTCCTTACATCACTTACTACTGTCTTTAACTACTTACATGAAGAGCTACAGCCTGTAACACCTTACATGAAGAGCTACAGCCTGTAACTCCTTACATCACTTACTACTGTCTTTAACTACTTACATGAAGAGCTACAGCCTGTAACTCCTTACATCACTTACTACTGTCTTTAACTACTTACATGAAGAGCTACAGCCTGTAACTCCTTACATCACTTACTACTGTCTTTAACTACTTACATGAAGAGCTACAGCCTGTAACTCCTTACATGAAGAGCTACAGCCTGTAACTCCTTACATCACTTACTACTGTCTTTAACTACTTACATGAAAAGCTACTGCCTGTAACCCCTTACATGAAGAGTTAAATCCTGTAACCCCTTAATGAAAAGCTACAGCCTGCAACCCCTTACATGAAGAGCTAAAGCCTGTAACACCTTACATGAAGTACTACTGCCTGTAACCCCTTACATGCAGAGCTATTTCCTGAAACCCCTTACATGAACTACGGACTGTAACCCCTTGCATGATGACCTAATGCCTGTAAACCCTTAACTGAAGAGCTACTACTTGTGACCACGTACATGAAGAACTGCACTCTGTAACCCCTTACATGAAGAGCTGTAGCCTCTAACCCCTTACATAATGAACTACTGTGACCCCTTACATAAAGAGCTATAGCCTGTGACCCCATATGTGAAGAACTACAGCTTGTAACCCCTAACATGAAGAACTAGTGCCTGTTACCCTTTACATGAAGAACTACTGTTTGTAACTGCTTACATGAAGAGCTACTGCCCGTAACCCCTTACATGAAGAGTAACAGCCTGTAACCCCTTACATGAAGAACAACTGCCTGTAACCCCTTACACGAAGAGCTACTGCCTGTAACCCCTTACATGAAGGGTAACGGCCTGTAACACCTTACATGAAGAACTACTGACTGTAACCACTTACATGAAGAACTACTATCTGCAACCCCTTACATAAAGAACTACAGCCTATAACCCCTTATATGAAGAGCTACAGCCTGTAACCTCTTACATGAAGAGCTAAAGCCTGTAACACCTTACATGAAGAACTACAGCTTGTAACCCCTAACATGAAGAACTAGTGCCTGTTACCCTTTACATGAAGAACTACAGCCTATAACCCTTATATGAAGAGCTACAGCCTATAACCCCTTATATGAAGAGCTACAGCCTGTAACCTCTTACATGAAGAGCTACAGTCTGTAATTATTTACATGAAGAGCTACAGCCTATACCCCCTTACATGAAGAACTCTACCCTGTAACCCCTTACATGTAGTACTGCCTGTAACCCCTTACATATAAGGCCTGTTACCCTTTACATGAAGAACTACTGCCTGTAACCTCTTATGTAAAGAACTACTGCCTGTAACCCCTTACATAAAGAGTTACAGCCTGTAATCCATTACGTGAAGAAATACAGCCTATAACCCCTTACATGAAGAGCTCCTGCCTGTGACCCCTTATGTGAAGAACTACTGCCTGTAACCAGTTACATGAAGAACTACAGCCTGGGGGCGTGGCCAAGGATAATGAACTGCCTGGGATAGCAGCGGCAGATTCTTCAGCCTCCACCAATCCTTTCACAACACTGCCAGGAATATACCATTACTTTTAAAATTAATTTATGAAGGTAATTTTACATTTCTAAATACGCTTTTGGAATAATATCTATTACCGGTTAATATCAATAATGTTGAAAGAACATTTTAATATATTCACTGTGTCAAGCTTACTTTTGGAAATTTTTCATCAGCACTATACTTATTTGAAATGAGGTTCAGTAAGACAAATTCTCCAGATTCCAGCATCAGAAAGAACTTCGGTCTCACAATCACAATCAACGCTTACCTTGCAAAATGGATAAACTGGATGCTAAAATTGATACCTTTATAGAAAAAAACTACAAAACAAGCTTGTTACATATAGACTTGCAACAACAAGGCCAGATTACAGGCATACAGAAGAGACATGTAATGACATGGAGAATAAGTCAAGAAGAAAGAAATCAACATTGAAGGTTTTGCTGTAAGAACAGAATACCACATCTACAAACCAAACTTATTGACCTGGAAAATGAATCAAGAAGCAATAACACATTGTTAAGTTGGACTATGCATGTGAAAGGTAACAATATTACTTCTTTTTTAAATACGCATGACTCCCTAAAACTTCAGACTTACTAGAAGCTTTTTCTTTTTTTGGTATGAAAGAGCCCATGAATCTATATATCTAATTCTAACTCTAACAAAAAATCCTAGGTCAGTTATAGTTAAGATTTCTATCATCTTTTGATAAAGAGATATGAACCCTGTAGACTACAAGGCACCTGTTAAATGCCTTATTAGTTTGACAATGACGCTATTCTTCCTTGGTATTAACCAACTACAAAGAAAAGTTTTTCCTACCATTAATACAAAGTAAAACACAGGTTAAAACCACCTTCTGTTTCCTGCCAAACTAAAAATCTCTTTCTTCGACCTGAATCTTTGAGAACTTGAGCCTCTGCCATTGCTGTTTATCAAAAAATAAAGATTTTGGATAAAATAGAGGAAATGCAGATTAGACTGGTCCCTTCATTATTACAAGGGACAAACTTCATGGAAGACTTCGAAGCTTAAAACTCACCGTAACTTGTTCTATGTTTTTCTTTTTCTCTCTCTTTTTTCTTCACTATTAATCTTTAGTACAGTTACTGCTGCATTTTTTGAAAACCACAAATATTGAAAAGATTTAATCAAAGTTTTCGTATTTTACAAAAATTGTTTTGTTTTATAAATAGTCTGAGGAACTAACCAATAAGCTATCAATCAATCTGTTTCTCTTTGTGACAAAGAGACTTAAGGTTAGTAATTAGATACGTGTACTTTCTCTTTTATTTTAAATAATGACATTTTTTAGATTATGCATTTAGTAAGGGGTGGGGAGGGCAGGAGAGAAGGGAATGAAAAATATGATAAGTGGAATAATAGCTTATTAATTCCTTGTAAAAAGTATATATGCTGTTTAAATACTGTTGCTAATTATTTTTTCCCTGATTCTATTGCTCATACTTGTTTACAAATAACCTGTCATGCTTTAATTATTAATAATTAGAACTAAATGGTAGTAAATAATATGTTTCATATCTGTCTTTATTAATATACAGCAAGTTATATTCCACTGTAGATACTTTTATAGCTTCCTATTTTATTTTTTTTTTATCTCTTCTCTTACTTTTTTTATTTTCTACTCTGTTTTTTTTCTTTTTCTCTCTCTCTCTTTTTCTTTCATATAGGTACATTTACATGCTTTTGATAATTCTGATACAGTAAATAATAAGATTTGTATAAAAATTAAATAGGGACTTAAAATTAGTTGTATTATATACTAATAACTGTGGGCTTAGTTTCACTGTCATAGAGGCTGTAATAACTTATAAATTACTTCGCGAAGGTTTTGCTCTGTTTAGTTTCATTTATATTGCTAAATGAATGTCAGTCACTTGTATTTATTAAAATTCCCACCAGAATGTTAAGGGAGACAATTTGGGATGTGGGTTACCTCGTGAATAGTGTCCTCGAGTTGTTTTAAAAGCTTCAACACTCAGAATTCATGCAGAGAAGCTGAATGCAGTCAATTTGAACTTTGACCTCTGAATTCACACTGACACATCGCAGATTCAAGGAGAACACTCTACCAGGAAGTAGAACTGCTACAAATGCGACTCTGCGATGGAAAATGAACTCTATTACATTTAAATGTGAGTTATTTTTTATAACTATTTACTTATTTATGTTATAATTTATAAAATATGAAAGTTATAATGATTTTAAATGATTCAGTATCCCATAGTAAACAAATGTGATATTTTAGAAGGCACAGAAAGTAAAATATATATACATATGTTTTTGAAAGTTTACTTGACTGCAACATATTATTGTATGTGTGTACTTATGATTTAAATATATACAATGTTACAATTCATTTGTCTTATCTAACTGACAAGCACAAATATTATTATGATTTTATTTTAGAAGAAGTTGTCATGTAACATATTTTAAAGCAGCAGTTCAGATATATAAAATACAGATTGCTTTCTTCACAACAATGCAAGTATATCTGGGAATTTATATAGTTATGCAGTATGATTTGTAACCAATTTTATAAACATAAATATTTTATTTTACTGGCAATAATAAGCATGAGAAAAAAAAAGCTTTGATGCAAAAAATTTTTG
>NC_056743.1:41793358-41909110 GCF_019279795.1 Protopterus annectens | reverse complement strand
TGTTTCTGTAAGGCCCTTTTGTAGAGTATCCACATCATTTGGGATTCAATAATGGCTCCCAGTTTGCAGTCATCTGCAAACTTTGTTACTCAGTCTCTTAGTGTTGACCTGTACTTCAGAGAAGTAGATGCCAAACAAGAGCCCCCAGGACTGAACCCTGAGGTACTCCACTTGTCACTTGTCTGGAGCTGGATTTGGAGTCGGCTACTTTTACAGTGTGGGTTCTATCAGTAAGCCATTTAGCAACCCATTGGGTGACATAGGGATTAATACCCAACTTAGTAAGTTTATCTATGATTCCAGAGTGCGGGATGGTGTCAAAGGTCTAGATAGGCTGTGTGGACCACCTTACCCTTGTCCATGGCTCTGGAGACTGATTCAAAGACGTCAATCAGGTTCAGGAGACAAGATCGGCCCTTCACAAACCCAAACTGGGTGGGGTCCAGTGTTTGAAGGTTGCCAATGTCTTTGTTTATAAGTTCCATGATAATACGCTCCATGGCCTTGCAGATAAGGCTTGTCAGACTGATGGGACGGTAGTTTCCGGGATCCAAGGTGGATCCCCCCTTGTGGATTGTGATAACTGTAGCTCTGCGCCACTCAGTGGACACGAAACCTGAGGTGAGGCTATGATTAAACATGACACTTAGGTGAGGTGCCAGTTCATATTGTAGTTCATGTAGTACACAGCCCGGGATGTCATCATGAAGAGCTACAGCCTGCACCCTTTACATGAAGAGATACTGCATGACCCCTTACATGAAGAGCTACAGCCTGTAACCCCCTTACATGAAGAACTACGGCATGTAACCCCTTACATGAAGAGCTACAGCCTGAAACTGCCTGTAAGCCCTTACATGAAGAGCTACAGCCTGAAATCTTTACAAAAAGTGCTATAGCCTTTAACCCCTTACATGAAGAACTACTGCCTGTAACTGCTTACATGAAGAACAACTGCCTGTAACTGCTTACATGAAGAGTTACAGCCTGTAACCCCTTGCATGAAGAATTACAGCCTGTAGCCATTTACATGAAGAACTACAGTTGACACATCTTACATGAAAAGCTACTGTCTGAAACCCATTACATGAATAACTATAGCCTGTAACCCCTTATATGTAGAACTACTGTCTCTAACCACTTACATGAATAACTACTGCTTGTATCCCCTTACATACTTCCTGTAACTGCTTACATAAAGAACTACAGCCTGTAGGCCCTTACATTAAGAAATACTGCCTGTAACCTCATACATGAACTACAGCCTGTAAACCCTTACATGAAGAGCTACAGTCTCTAACCACCTTACATGAAGAAGAACTGCTTGTAACCCCTTACGTGAAGAAGTACAGCCTGTAACCCCTTACATGAAGAGCTACAGCCTGTGATGTCTTACGTGAAGATCTAAGCCTGTAACCCCTTACGTGAAGAGCTACAGCCTGTAACCCCTTACATGAAGAGTTAAAGGATGTAACCCCCTACATGGACAATGACTGCCTGTAACCCCTTACAAGAATATCTGCAGCCTGTAAACCTTACATGAAGAGCTACCACCTGTAACCCCTTAGATGAAGAGCTACAGCCTGTAACCCCTTACATGAAGAACTGCTGCCTGTAACCCCATACATGGAGAGCTACTGCCTGTCACCCCTTACATGAAGAACTACTGAATGTAACCCCTTACACGAAGAGTTACAACATGTAACCCCTTCCATGAAGAACTACAGCCTGTAACCATTTACATGAAGAACTACAGTTGTAACACCTTACATGAAAAGCTACAGTCTGAAACCCCTTAAATGAATAACTATAGCCTGTAACTCCTTATATGTAGAACTACTGCCTCTAACCACTTACATGAATAACTACTGCTTGTATCCCCATACATACTTCCTGTAACCACTTACTTGAAGATCTACTGCCTGTAACCCCTTACATTCCTCCTGTAACCAGTTACATGAAGAACTGCTGCCTATGACCCCTTACGTTTAGAACTACTGCCTGTGACCCCTTACATGAAGTACTGCACCCTGTATCCCCTTACATGAAGAACTACTGCCTGTAACCCTTTAAATGAAGAGCTATAGCATGCAACCCCTTACATGAAGAAGTACTGTCTGTTACCCCTTATATGAAGAGCTACAGTCTGTAACCCGTTACATGAAGATCTACTGCCTTTGACCCCTTACATGAACAGCTACTGCCTGTGACTGCTTATATGAAGAACTACTTCTTTTGACCCCTTAAATGAAGAGCTACATCCCGTGACCTTTTATGTGAAGAACTACTGCCTGTAACCCCTTATGTAAAGAGCTGCAACCTGTAACCCCTTACATGAAGAACTACTGCCTGTAACCACTTATATGATGCCCTACTAGCTGTAACCCCTTACATATTGCCTGTAACCTCTTGCATGAAATACTACTGCCAGTAACCCCTTATATACTGCCTGTAATCCATTACATGAAGAGCTACAGCCTGTAACTCCTTACATGAAGAGCTACAGCCTGTAACCCCTTATGTGAAGCGCTACACCTGCAACCCCTTACATGAAGAGCTATAGCCTGTAACCCCTTACATGAAGAACTACTGTCTGTAACCCCTTACATGAAGAGCTACTGCCTGTAACCCCTTACATGAAGAACTACTGTCTGTAACCACTTACATGAAGAGCTACAGCCTGTAACCCCTTACATGAAGAACTACTGCCTGTAACCTCTTAATTGAAAAGCTGCAGCCTGTAAGTCCTTACATGAACAACTACTGCCTGTAACCCCTTACATGAAGAACTACTGCCTGTAACCCCTTACATGAAGATTTACAGCCTGTACCCCTTACATGAAGAACTACTGTCTGTAACCCCATAGGTGAAGAGCTACAGCCTGTAACCCCTTACATGAAGAGCTACTGCCTGTAACCCCTTACATGAAGAGCTACAGCCTGTAACCCCTTACATGAAGAACTACAGCCTGTAACCCCTTACATGAAGAACTACTGCCTGTAACCCCTTACATGAAGAGCTACTGCCTGTAACCCCTTACATGAAGAGCTACTGCCTGTAACCCCTTACATGAAGAACTACTGCCTGTAACCCCTTACATGAAGAACTACTGCCTGTAACCCCTTACATGAAGAGCTACAGCCTGTAATCCCTTACATGAAGAGCTACTGCCTGTGACCCCTTACATGAAAAACTACATCCTGCAAACCCCTACATGAAGAACTACTGCCTGTAACCCCATACATGAAGAGCTACAGCCTGTAACACCTTACTTGAAGAGCTACAGTCTGTACCCACTACATTAAGAGCTACAGCCTGTAACCCCTTACATGAAGAGCTAATGCCTGTAACCCCCTACATGCAAATCTACTGCCTGTAACCCCTTAAATGAACAGCTTCAGCTTGTAACCTCTTGCAGGAAGAGCTACAGGCTGTAAACCCTTACTTGAAAAACTACTGTCTGTAACCATTTACATGAAGAGCTACAGCCTGTTACCCCCTACATGAAGAACTACTGCCTGTAACCCCTTACATGAAGAACTACTGCCTGTAATCCCTTACATGAAGTGCTACAGCCTGTAACCTCTTACATGAATTACTACTGTCTGTAACTACTTACATGAAGAACTACTGCCTGTAACCCCTTACATGAAGAACTACAGCCTGTAACCCCTTACATGAAGAACTACTGCCTGTAACCCCTTACATGAAGAACTATAGCCTATAAACCCTTACATGAAGAACTACTGCCTGTAACCTCTTACATGAAGAGCTACAGCCTGTAACTCCTTACATGAAGAACTACAGTCTGTAACATCTTACATGAAGAGCTACAGGCTGTAACACCTTACATGAAGAACTAGTGCCAGCAACCCCTCACATGAACAGCTACTGCCTGTGACCCCTTACATGAAGAACTACTGCCTGTAACCCCTTACATGAAGAGCTACAGCCTGTAACACCTTACATGAAGAACTACTGCCTGTAACCACTTACATGAAGAATTACAGCCTGTAACCGCTAAACTGAAGAACTGTTTGTAATGCCTTACATGAAGAGCTACTGCCTGTAACCCCTTACATGAAGAACTATAGCCTATAAACCCTTACATGAAGAACTACTGTCTATAGACACTTACATTAAGAGCTACAGCCTGTAATCCCTTACATGAAGAACTACTGCCTGTAACCCCTTACATGAAGAACTACAGCCTGTAACCCCTTACATGAAGAGCTACAGCCTGTAACCCCTTACATGAAGAGCTACAGCCTGTAATCCCTTACATGAAGAGCTACAGCCTGTAACCCCTTACATGAAGAGCTGCAGCCTGTAACCCCTTACATGAAGAGCTACTGCCTGTAACCCCTTACATGAAAAACTACATCCTGCAAACCCGTACATGAAGAGCTACAGCCTGTAACCCCTTACATGAAGAATTACTGCCTGTAACCCCATACATGAAGAGCTACTGCCTGTCACCCCACATAAAAATAGCTACAGCCTTTAACCCCTTACATGAAGAACCACTGCCTGTAACCACTTATATGAAGAACTACAGTCTGAAACATCTTACAGGAAGAGCTACAGCCTATAACCCCTTACGTGAAGAACTGTATCCTGTAACCCCTTATATGAAGAACTACTGCCTGTAACCACTTACATGAAGAACTACACCATGTAACCCCTAAAATGAACTACTGCAACCTCTTACATCAAGAACTACAGTCTGTAACCTCTTGCAGGAAGAGCTACAGGCTGTAAACCCTTACATGAAGAACTACTGTCTGTAACCCCTTACATGAAGAGCTACTGCCTGTAACCCCTTACATGAAGAGCTACAGCCTGTAACCCCTTACATGAAGAACTACTGCCTGTAATCCCTAACATAAAGAACCACTGCCTGTAAACCCTTACATGAAGAACTACAGCCTGTAACCCCTTAAATGAAGAACTGTCCAAAAGCCCATACACGAAGAGCTGCAGCCTTTAACCCTTTACATGAAGACATACTGCCTGTCTCCACTTCCATGCAGAACTACACCATGTATCTGGTAAAATGAAGAACTACTGTCTGTAACCCCTTACATGATGAGCTGCAGCCTGTATCCCCTTACATGAGGAGCTACAGCCTGTAATCCCTAACATGAAGAGCTACAGCCTGTAACCCCATACATGAAGAGCTACAGCCTGTAACCCTTACAGGAAGAGCTACAGCCTATAACTGTTTACATGAAGAGCTACTACCTGTAACCCCTTACATGAAGAGCTACTGTCTGTAACCCCTTATGTGAAGAGCTACACCCTGTAACCCCTTGCATGAAGAGCTACTGCCTGTAACCCCTTACATGAAGAGCTACAGCCTGTAACCCTTACATGAAGAGCTACTGCCTGTAACCCCTTACATGAAGAGCTACAGCCTGTAACCCCTTACATGAAGAATTACTGCCTGTAACCCCATACATGAAGAGCTACTGCCTGTCACCCCTTACATGAAGAACTACAGAATGTAACCCCTTACATGAAGAACTAATGCCTGTAACCCCTTACATGAAGAGTTACAGCCTGTAACCCCTTGCATGAAGAACTACTGCCTGTAAACACTTACATGAAGAACTACATTTATAACACCTTACATGAAAAGCTACAGTCTGAAACCCCTTAAATGAATAACTATAGTCTGTAACCCCTTATATGTAGAACTACTGCCTCTAACCATTTACATGAATAACTACTTCCTGTAACCCCTTACATACTTCCTGTAACTAGTTACATGAATAACTACTTCCTGTAACCCCTTACATACTTCCTGTAACTAGTTACATGACAAACTGCTGCCTATGACCCCTTACCTTTAGAACTACTGCCTGTGACCCCTTACATGAAGTACTGCACCCTGTATCCCCTTACATGAAGAACTACTGCCTGTAACCCATTAAAGGAAGAGCTATAGCATGTAACCCCTTACATGAAGAAGTACTGCCTGTTACCCTTTATATGAAGAGCTACAGTCTGTAACCTGTTACATGAAAATCTACTGCCTTTGACCCCTTACATGAACAGCTACTGCCTGTGACTGCTTATATGAAGAACTACTTCTTTTGACTCCTTAAATGAAGAGCTACATCCCGTGACCTTTTATGTGAAGAACTACTGCCTGTAACCCCTTATGTAAAGAGCTGCAACCTGTAACCCCTTACATGAAGAACTACAGCCTGTAACCACTTATATGATGACCTACTGCCTGTAACCCCCTACATATTGCCTGTAACCTCTTGCATGAAATACTACTGCCAGTAACCCCTTATATACTGCCTGTAATCCATTACATGAAGAGCTACAGCCTGTAACTCCTTAGATGAAGAGCTACAGCCTGTAACCCCTTATGTGAAGCGCTACACCTGCAACCCCTTACATGAAGAGCTATAGCCTGTAACCCCTTACATGAAGAAATACTGCCTGTAACCCCTTACATGAAGAGCTACTGCCTGTAACCCCTTACATGAAGAACTACTACCTGTAACCACTTACATGAAGAGCTACAGCCTGTAACCCCTTACATGAAGAACTACTGCCTGTAACCCCTTACATGAAGAGCTACAGCCTGTAACCCCTTACATGAAGAGCTACAGCCTGTAACCCCTTACATGAAGAACTACTGCCTGTAACCCCTTACATGAAGAGCTACAGCCTGTAAACCCTTACTTGAAGAACTACTGTCTGTAGCCCCATACATGAAGAGCTACAGCCTGTAACCATTAGATGAAGAGCTACTGTTTGTAACCCCTTACATGAAGAGCTACAGACTGTAAAGCCTTACAAAAAAAACTACAGCCTGTAACCCATTACACGTAGAACTACTGCTTGTAACCCCATACATGAAGAGCTACTGCCTGTAACCCCTTACACAAAGAGCTACTGCCTTTGACCCTTTACATGAACTACTTCCTGTAACCCTTTACATGAAGAACTACTTCCTGTAATCACTTACATTAAGAGCTACAGCTGGTAATCCCTTACTTCAAGAACTACAGTCTGTGACCCCTTACATGAAAAACTACATCCTGCAAACACATATATTAATATCTAGAGCCTATAATCCCTTACATGAAGAACTACAGCCTGCAACACCTTACATGAAGAGCTACAGCCTGTAACCCCACACATAAAGAGCTACAGCCTGTAACCCCTTACATGAAAAGCTACTGCCTGCAACCCCTTACATGAAGAACTACTGCCTGTAACCCCTTACATGAACAGCTTCAGCTGTAACCTCTTAAATGAATAGCTACAGCCTGTAAACCCTTACCTGAAGAACTACTGCGTGTGACCAGCTCCATGCAGAACTTCACCATGTAACCCCTAAAATGAAGAACTACTGCTTGTAACCCCTTACATGAAGAACTACAGCCTGTAACTTCTTACAGGAAGAGCTACTGCCTGTAACTCCTTACATTAAGAGCTAAAACCTATAACACCTTACATGAAGAACTACTGCCTGTAATCCCTTACATGAAGAACTACTGCCTGTAACCCCTTACATTAAGAGCTACTGCCTATAACCCCTTAAATGACGAGTTGCAGACTGTAACCCCTTACATCAAGAAATGCTGCCTGTAACCACTTATATGAAGAACTACACCATGTAGCCGCTAAACTGAAGAACTGTTTGTAACGCCTTACATGAAGAGCTACAGCCTGTAAAGCCTTACATAAAGAACTACAGCCTGTAATCCCTTACATGAAGAACTACTGTCTATAAAACCTTACATGAAGAGCTACTGCCTTTGACCCCTAACATGAAGAACTACTCCCTGTAACCCCTTACATGAAGAGTTAAAGCCTGTAATCACTTACATGAAGAGCTACGGCCTATGATCCCTTACATGAAAAACTACATCCTGTAACCCCTTACGTGAAGAGCTGCAGACTGCAACCCCTTACATGAAGATCTACTGTCTGTGACCCCTTACATGAAAAACTACATCCTGCAAACCCTTATATAAATAGCTACAGCCTGTAACCCCCGTACATGAAGAACTACAGCCTGCAACACCTTACATGCAGAGCTACTCTCTGTAACCCCACAAATAAAGAGATACAGCCTTTAACCCCTTACAAGAAAATCTCCTGCCTGTAACCCCTTAAATGAATGGCTTCAGCCTGTAACATCTTAAATGAATAGCTACTGCCTGTAACCCCTTACCTGAAGAACTACAACCTGTAAACCCTTACCTGAAGAACTACTGCCTGTGACCAGCTCCATGCAGAACTTCACCAGGTAACCCCTAAAATGAACTACTGCTTGTAACCCCTTACATGAAGAACTACAGCCTGCAATCCTTTACATGAAGAGAAACAGTCTGTAACCCTTACATGAAGAACTACTGTCTGTAACCCCATACATGAAGAGTTACTGCCTGTAACCCCTTACATGAAGAGCTACAGCCTGTAAACCCTTACCTGAAGAACTACTGCCTGTAAACCCTTACATGAAGAACAACACCATGTAACCCCTTATATGAAGAACTGTCCAGAAGCCCATACATGAAGAGCTACAGCCTTTAACCCTTTACATGAAGACATACTGTCTGTCTCCACTTCCATGCAGAACTACACCATGTATCTGGTAAAATGAAGAACTACTGTTTGTAACCCCTTACATGAAGAGCTACAGCCTGTAAAGCCTTACATAAAGAACTACAGCCTGTAATCACTTACATGAAGAACTACTGTCTGTAGACCCTAACATGAAGGGCTACAGCCTATAAACCCTTACATGAAGAGCTACAGCCTGTGATGTCTTACGTGAAGATCTAAGCCTGTAACCCCTTACGTGAAGAGCTACAGCCTGTAACCCCTTACATGAAGAGTTAAAGGCTGTAACCCCCTTCATGGAGAACGACTGCCTGTAACCCCTTACAGGAATATCTGCAGCCTGTAACCCTTACATGAAGAGCTACCACCTGTAACCCCTTAGATGAAGAGCTACAGCCTGTAACCCCTTACATGAAGAACTGCTGCCTGTAACCCCATACATGGAGAGCTACTGCCTGTCACCCCTTACATGAAGAACTACTGAATGTAACCCCTTACAAGAAGAACTACTACCTGTAACCCCTTACATGAAGAGTTACAGCATGTAACCCCTTCCATGAAGAACTACAGCCTGTAACCATTTACATGAAGAACTACAGTTGTAACACCTTACATGAAAAGCTATAGTGTGAAACCCCTTCAATGAATAACTATAGCCTGTAACCCCTTATATGTAGAACTACTGCCTCTAACCACTTACATGAATAACTACTGCTTGTATCCCCATACATACTTCCTGTAACCACTTACTTGAAGATCTACTGCCTGTAACCCCTTACATTCTTCCTGTAACCAGTTACATGAAGAACTGCTGCCTATGACCCTTTACCTTTAGAACTACTTCCTGTGACCCCTTACATGAAGTACTGCACCCTGTATCCCCTTACATGAAAAACTACTGCCTGTAACCCCTTAAATGAAGAGCTATAGCATGCAACCCCTTACATGAAGAAGTACTGTCTGTTACCCCTTATATGAAGAGCTACAGTCTGTAACCCATTACAAGAAGATCTACTGCCTTTGACCCCTTACATGAACAGCAACTGCCTCTGACCGCTTATATGAAGAACTACTTCTTTTGACCCCTTACACGAACAGCTACAGCCCGTGACCTTTTATGTGAAGAACTACTGCCTGTAACCCCTTATGTAAAGAGCTGCAACCTGTAACCCCTTACATGAAGAACTACTGCCTGTAACCACTTATATGATGATCTACTGCCTGTAACCCCTTACATATTGCCTGTAACCTCTTGCATGAAATACTACTGCCAGTAACCCCTTATATACTGCCTGTAATCCATTACATGAAGAGCTACAGCCTGTAACTCCTTACATGAAGAGCTACAGCCTGTAACCCCTTATGTGAAGCGCTACACCTGCAACCCCTTACATGAAGAGCTATAGCCTGTAACCCCTTACATGAAGAAATACTGCCTGTAACCCCTTACATGAGGAGCTGCTGCCTGTGACCCATTACATGAAGAACTACTGATTGTGACCACTTAAATGAAAAGCTACAACCTCTAACCCCTTATGTGAAGAACTACTGCCTGTAACCCCTTAATTGAAGAGCTGCAGCATGTAAGTCCTTACATGAAGAGCTACAGCCTGTAACCTTTTACGTGAAGAACTACTGCCTGTAACCCCTTACATGAAAAGTTATAGCCTGTACCCCTAACATGAAGAAACACTGCCTGTCACCACGTCCATGCAGATCTACACCATGTAACCACTAAAATGAAGAAATACTGTTTGTAACCCCTTACATGAAGAGGTACAGACTGTAAAGCCTTACATAAAAAACTACAGCCTGTAACCCATTACATGAAGAACTACTGCTTGTAACCCCATACATGAAGAGCTACTGCTTGTAACCCCTTACACAAAGAGCTACTGCCTTTGACCCCTTACATGAACTACTTCCTGTAACCCTTTACATGAAGAACTACTTCCTGTAATCCCTTACATGAAGAGCTACAGCCTGTAATCCCTTACATGAAGAGCTACTGCCTGTGACCCCTTATATGAAAAACTACATCCTGCAAACACTTATATTAATATCTAGAGCCTATAACCCCTTACATGAAGAACTACAGCCTGCAACACCTTACATGCAGAACTACAGTCTGTAACCCCACAAATAAAGAGATATAGGGGTTGCAGTCTGCAGCTCTTCACGTAACTCCTTACAAGAAAACCTCCTGCCTGTAACCCCTTACAAGAAAACCTCCTGCCTGTAACCCCTTAAATGAACAGCTTCAGCTGTAACCTCTTAAATGAATAGCTACAGCCTGTAAACCCTTACCTGAAGAACTACTGCGTGTGACCAGCTCCATGCAGAACTTCACCATGTAACCCCTAAAATGAAGAACTACTGCTTGTAACCCCTTACATGAAGAACTACAGCCTGTAATCCCTTACTTGAAGAGCAACAGCCTGTAACCCCGTACATGAAGAACTACTGCCTGTAACCCCATACATGAAGAGCTACTGCCTGTAACCCCTTACATGAAGAACTACAGCCTGTAACCCCATACATGAAGAGCTACTGCCTTTGACCCCTTACAGGAAGAACTACAGCCTGTAAACCCTTACCTGAAGAACTACTACCTGAAACCCTTACATGAAGAACTACAGCCTGTAACTCCTTATATGAAGAGCTACAGCCTGTAGCCTTTACATGAAGAGCTACAGCCTGTAACCCCTTACATGAAGATTTACTGCCTGAAATCCCTTACATGAAGAGCTACTGCCTGAAACCCCTTACTTGTAGAACTACTGCCTAAAACCCCACACATAAAGAGCTACAGCCTTTAACTCCTTACATGAAGACATACTGCCTGTCACCACTTCCATGCAGAACTACACCATGTAGCCGCTAAACTGAAGAACTGTTTGTAATGCCTTACATGAAGAGCTACAGCCTGTAAAGCCTTACATAAAGAACTGCAGCCTGTAATCCCTTACATGAAGAACTACTGTTTATAGACTCTAACATGAAGAGCTACAGCCTATAAAACCTTACATGAAGAGCTACTGCCTTTGACCCCTAACATGAAGAACTACTCCCTGTAACCCCTTACATGAAGAGTTAAAGCCTGTAATCACTTACATGAAGAGCTACTGCCTGTGACCCCTTACATGAAAAACTACATCCTGCAAACCCTTATATAAATAGCTACAGCCTGTAACCCCGTACATGAAGAACTACAGCCTGCAACACCTTACATGCAGAGCTACTCTCTGTAACCCCACAAATAAAGAGCTACAGCCTTTAACCCCTTACAAGAAAATCTCCTGCCTGTAACCCCTTAAATGAATGGCTTCAGCCTGTAACATCTTAAATGAATAGCTACTGCCTGTAACCCCTTACCTGAAGAACTACAGCCTGTAAACCCTTACCTGAAGAACTACTGCCTGTGACCAGCTCCATGCAGAACTTCACCAGGTAACCCCTAAAATGAACTACTGCTTGTAACCCCTTACATGAAGAACTACAGCCTGCAATCCTTTACATGAAGAGCAACAGCCTGTAACCCTTACATGAAGAACTACTGTCTGTAACCCCATACATGAAGAGTTACTGCCTGTAACCCCTTACATGAAGAGCTACAGCCTGTAAACCCTTACCTGAAGAACTACAGCCTGTAAACCCTTACCTGAAGAACTACTGCCTGTGACCAGCTCCATGCAGAACTTCACCAGGTAACCCCTAAAATGAACTACTGCTTGTAACCCCTTACATGAAGAACTACAGCCTGTAAACCCTTACCTGAAGAACTACTGCCTGTGACCAGCTCCATGCAGAACTTCACCAGGTAACCCCTAAAATGAACTACTGCTTGTAACCCCTTACATGAAGAACTACAGCCTGCAATCCTTTACATGAAGAGCAACAGCCTGTAACCCTTACATGAAGAACTACTGTCTGTAACCCCATACATGAAGAGTTACTGCCTGTAACCCCTTACATGAAGAACTACAGCCTGTAAACCCTTACCTGAAGAACTACTGCCTGTAAACCCTTACATGAAGAACAACACCATGTAACCCCTTTTATGAAGAACTGTCCAGAAGCCCATACATAAAGAGCTACAGCCTTTAACTCCTTACATGAAGAAATACTGCCTGTCACCACTTCCATGCAGAACTACACCATGTGACCCCTAAAATGAAGAACTACTGTTTGTAACTCCTTACATGAAGAGCTACAGCCTGTAAAGCCTTACATAAAGAACTACAGCCTGTAATCCCTTACATGAAGAACTACTGTCTGTAGACCCTAACATGAAGAGCTACAGCCTATAAACCCTTACATGAAGAGCTACTGCCTTTGACCCCTAACATGAAGAACTACTCCCTGCAACCCCTTACATGAAGCGTTAAAGCCTGTAATCCCTTACATGAAGAGCTACTGCCCATGATCCCTTACATGAAAAACTACATCCTGTAACCCCTTACATGAAGAGTTCCAGCCTGTAACCCCACACATAAAGAGCTATAGCCTTTAACCCCTTACATGAAAATATACTGCCTGTAACCCTTAAATGAACATCTTCAGCCTGCAACCTCTTACATGTAGAGCTACTGCCTGAAACCCCTTACTTGTAGAACTACTACCTGAAACCCCACACATAAAGAGCTACAGCCTTTAACCCCTTACATGAAGAAATACTGCCTGTCACCACTTCCATGCAGAACTATACCATGTAACCCTTAAAATGAAGAACTACAGCCTGTAACCCCTTACGTGAATAGCTTACAGCCTGTAACCTCTTACATGAAGAGCTACAAACTGTAACCCCACACATAGAGAGCTACAGCCTTTAACCCCTTACATGAAAATATACTGCCTGTAACCCTTAAATGAACATATTCAGCCCACAACCTCTTAAATGAAGAGCTATTGTCTGTAACCCCGTACATGAAGAACTACAGCCTGTAAACCCTTTCCTGAAGAAATACTGCCTGTCACCAATTCCATGCAGAACTACACCATGTAACTGCTTAAATGAAGAACTATTGCTTGTAACCCCTTACATGAAGAGTTACAGCCTGTAAACTCTTAAACGAAGAGCTACAGCCTGTAATCCCTTACATGAAGCTCTACAGCCTGCAATCCCTTACTTGAAGAGCTACAGCTTGTAACCCCGTACATGAAGAGCTACTGCCTGTAAACACCCTTACATGAAGAGCTATTGCCTTTGACCCCTTACATGAAGAACTACTCCCTGTAACCCCTTACATGAAGAGCTACAGCCTGTAATCCCTTACATGAAGAGCTACTGCCTGTGACTCCTTACATGAAAAACTACATCCTGCAAACCCTTATATAAATAGCTATAGCCTGTAACCCCTTACATGAACTACAGCCTGCAAAGCTTTACATGCAGAGCTACAGTCTGTAACCCCACAAATAAAGAGCTACAGCCTTTAACCCCTTACATGAAAATCTCCCACCTATAACCCCTTAAATGAACAGCTTCAGCCTGTAACCTCTTAAATGAATAGCTACTGCCTGTAACCCCTTACATGAAGAACTACAACCTGTAAACCCTTACCTGAAGAACTACTGCCTGTGACCAGCTCCATGCAGAACTTCACCATGTAACCCCTAAAATGAAGAACTACTGCTTGTAACCCCTTACATGAAGAACTACAGCCTGTAATCCCTTACTTGAAGAGCAACAGCCTGTAACTTCTTACATGAAGAGCTACTGCCTTTAACTCCTTACAGGAAGAACTACAGCCTGTCACCAGTTCAATGCAGAACTTCACCATGTAACCCCTAAAATGAAGGACTACTGCTTGTAATCACTTACATGATGAACTACTGCCTATTACCCCTTCCATCAAGAGCTACTGCCTGTAAACCCTTACATGACGAACTACTGCCTATTACCCCTTCCATCAAGAGCTACAGCCTGTAATCCCTTACATGAAGAACTAGAGTCTGTAGCCACTAACATGCAGAACAACAGCCTGTGGTCCCTAACATGAAGAGCTACAGCCTGTAACCCCTTACATGAAGAACTACTGCCTATAACCGCACACATAAAGAGCTACTCCCTGTAACCCCTTACATGAAGAGATACAGCCTGTAACCCTTAATGAACAGCTACTGCCAGTAACCTTTAATTAAAAGCTACAGCCTGTAACCCCTATCATAAAGAACTACTGCATGAAACCTCTTACATGATGAGCTACTGCTTGTAACCCCTTACAGAAAGAACTACTGCCTGTAACCCCTTACATGAACAACTGTTTGTAACCCCTTACATTAAGAGCTATAGTTTTTAACCACTTACATGCAAAACTACAGCTTGACACCCCTTACATACTGCTCATAACCCCTTACATGAAGAACTACTGCCTGTAATCCCTTACACACTGCCAGTAATCTCTTACATGAAGAACTAGTGCTTGTAACTCCTTATATACTGCCTGCTACTGCGTGCAAGAAGAAATACTGCCTGTAACCCCTTAGATGCAGAATAAAAGCCTGAAAGCCTTTACCTGAAAAACTACTGCCTGTGACCACTTACATGAAAAACTACTCCCTGTAACCCCTTACTTGAAGATCTACAACCTGTAACCCCTTACATGAAGAACTACTGCTTGCTACCCCTTACAGGAAGAGCTACAGCTTATAACCTCTTACATGAAAAACTACAGCCTGTAACCCCTTACATGAAGAACTACACCTTGTAATCCCTTACATGAAGAGCTACAGTCTCTAACCCCTTACATGAAGTACTACTACATCTATCCACTTACATGAATACCTACAGCCTGTAACATGAAGAACTACAGCCTGTAACCCCTTACATGAAGAACTACAGTCTGTAACCACTTACATGAAGAGCTACAGCCTGTAACAGCTTACATGAAGTACTGCCTGTATCCCCTTACATACTGCCTGTATCCCCTTACATGAAGAGCTACTACTTGTAACCCCTTACATGCAGAACTACTGCCTGTAACCCTTTATGTGAAGAGCTACTGCCAGTAACCCTTAATTAGGAGCTACAGCCTGTAACCACTTACATGAAGAACTACTACTTGTAACTCCTTACATGAAGAACTACCAGCTTGTTACCCCCTTCCATCAAGAGCTACAGTCTGTAATCCCTTACATGAAGACCTACAGCCAGTAGCCCTTTACATGAAGAACTACTACCTGTAACCTCTTACATGAAGAGCTACTGCCTGTAACACCTTACATGAAGAGCTACAGCTTGTAGCACCTTACATGAAAAGCTACTGCCTGTGATCCCTTACATGAAGAACTACTGCCAGTAACCCCTTACATGAAAAGCTACAGCCTGTGACCCCTTAAATAAAGCACTACTGCCTGTAACCCCTTACGTGAATAACTACAGCCTGTAACCCCTTACATGCTGAACTACTGCCTGTAACCCCTTATGTGAAGAGCTACAGCCTTTAACCCCTTACATGAAGAACTACTGCCCTAACCCCTTATATGAAGAACTACAGCCTATAACCACTTACATGTAGCTGCAGCCTGTAACACCTTACATGAAAAACTAGTGCCAGTAGCCTTTAACCCCTTACATGAAACTCTACTGCCTATAACCCCTTAAATGAACAACTTCAGCCTGTAACCTCTTAAATGAAGAGCTACTGCCTGTAACCCCTTACACGAAGAACTACAGCCTGTAAACCATTACATACATTATTGGCCATTTTGGGTCATTTCCTGTCTTTTCCAGCCCCCTGCTATAAAGCACGCTTTAGCGCGCATTAGCGATTGCCTTGATTTAGCGCGGAGTTGCCACTGTTGCACACTAGGGCAGCTCCGGTTAAGCAGGTTTAAACTATTCGGGCTACCTAAAGTCCACTCTTCAAATTTTCCCTTGAAACTACCTTCCTCGACCTATACTACTGATCTAATCAGCGTATCTTATAACTAAAAAGATGTCTACTTGACTCTAAGTAGACTATTCTCTATCTGTTAAACCTAGCACTTGCTCCTACAGTACTTATTACCTTGATCGGCACTCTTATAGATAGCACCCCAAAAGGCAACCCCCATTTCTCGGTCACCCACATCCCCGGAATCTTTTTAAAGTTTTTGTCTATCCTTCTAGCATGTCGAGGATCAGTTGCTAGTGTCCTCTCCTGCTCAGCTGGTGAACCTGGGAATATTGAGGCAATGTTACAATTGCCTCATGTACCTGAACAACCCTCTCCTCCTCCCACAAAACACAAATACATGCGAGAGATGCAACTATCACGCCAAACTGGAGGCTGAGCTCTCTCAACATAGGACTGGCAAGAGCAGTCAGGAGGAGAAGGTTACCACACACACTATAGACCCAGTCTCACATAGTACCATTACAACCTCAAATCAAACACATAAACACACAAAGACATACTGAGGCTCTGATCAAAAATCTACCAAAACAGCAGAGGCCACCAAAGCAGACACCCAAACAACCACCACCTCAGAACACAACACCTGCAACACATAGACCTCACAGTCAGAGTGTCAAACAGTCACAGCCCTTAAGGCCAAACACAATGCCAGACACACTACTCATTGGTGACTCCATAGTCAGACACACTGGCGTCCGCTCACCAGACTGAGTAAGGAGAAGGTCACAGTAAGCTGTCTGTCGGGCGCTAGAATCCGCCACATAACGCCAAGCACTCAGGTCTCTCAACAGCAGGTACAAATATGACTCAGTCATTGTCCACGCTGGTGTAAGCGACCTGAGGCGTACCTCCTTGGACTACATGAAAGAGACATTGAGGAGCTCTCTGATTATGTAGCCCAGGCAGGTATGACCCTGACCTTGAGCAGTATCCTACCTTCACCAAGAATGATGCCACAATACAGAGATAAGATAATCAGCTTTAACAATTGGCTTAAACACTGGTGTCATTCAAAGGGGATCCAGTATCTGTCTGCCTGGGATGACATGCTGGACAAGCCATGCTGCTTCATAAGGGCGGCTTGCACCTGTCACCCTGGGATTCGGATATTGGCAAAGGCTCTTGCCACCCCATAGTGCCTTTTTAGGCAAGGCTCAAATTCTAAACCTACCACCCTAGAACACAAAAGGAAAAAACTAAGGGTAATGCTGCTCAATGCCAGAAGTCTAAATCTCAAAATGCCTTTCGAGGCCCTTCTCAGTATGGAGAACATCGATGTCTGTGCTGTGACAGAAACCTGGTTCAAGGCTCCTGAGAGCACCCCAGCGCTATCAGGTTTTACCTCATATCATGCGTTCGCCCCAAAATCAGGAAAATACCAAGAAAGGAGGGTATCCATATTCATCAAGGACACCCACACCTCAAGACTGGTGGCAACGCATGATGCATCGGAGACCATCCAGGTGCAATTAACCGTAGGCAAGACTGCTCTGCAAATTGTAGCATGTTACAGGCCACCCTCACAAACTCAGGAACCTCACATGGCCTTCCTGAAAACACTAGAGGGATAAATGTATCACCAAACACCATCATACTAGGTGACTTCAATTACCCAAATATAGACTGGGAACACTACTCAAGCCCAAACACCCTAGCCCAAAAGTTCCTGGAATTCATAAACTCAAATGCCATGGAACAACTAGTCACCATTCCCACAAGAGGAGATAACATACTTGATCTCATCATCACGAACATGGGAGCACAATGTTCAACACCGAGTATACCCTCACTGGTGAGATCAGATCACAAACTAATCTCGCTGGAGGTCCTCATCCCACCCCACGAAATAAAAGACCACAGTAAAGAACTTCTCAAAGCCAACTTCACACTTGTAAAAACTAGTGTGATCTCCTTTCAGGTCCCTGAGCGGTAGGAAAACAGTACTCAAGCCGCTGAATCACTTACAAATGCCTTCTACCAGCACCTGCAGGACTGCATGGATAAGGCAATCCCAAACAAAACAAAGACTCTTTGTACCAAAGGCAAGCGTCCAGTCTGGTGGACCCCAGCCATAAACAAACTCTACAACAAAAGGAGGAAGCTACTACGAGATAGAGCAAAATCCTTAAAAGGTAAGACACCCTTGATCACTATAAGTAAAAAACTAAGAGCTCTCATAAAATCATCCAAAGCAAATTTCGAGAGAAAAATAGCTAAAGACTCAAAAGACAATCATAAGGCCTTCTTTAGCTATGTTAGAAACCTAGGAGGAAACTCCCAGATATGCTCAGAACTAGTTCAAAATGATGTGAAGATTACTGATCCTACAGACATTGCCAACATACTAGCTGACAGGTTCAGTGCAAACTTCTCCCCCCTCCCCGCCGAAAGGAGAGATATCTATACCAAACGATTGCAGCCCCCCCAACCTCTCCAGCCCCCAAGTGAGGACGGATCTCTCCAAAGCAAAAACACAGCATCCATGGGACCTGATGGTGTCCCGGCTGTGTGCTCCACGAACTCAATGAGGAATTAAACCCACAGCTAGGACAACTGTTTAATCAAAGTCTTACCTCTGGATACGTACCCAGGAGTGGCACTGCAACTGTGGTCCCACTTCACAAAGGTGGTGCCTCCACCGACCCTGGAAATTACCGGCCCATTAGCTTGACAAGCCTTATCTGCAAAGCCATGGAGAGGATCATAATGGACCTCATAAATAAAGACATAGGGAATTTGCAGACTTTGGATCCAACCCAGTTTGGCTTTGTCAAAGGCAGATCATGCCTTTTAAACTTGGTTGACTTTTTGAAACAGTCACCAAAGCCATTGATGAGGGAAAGGCAGTCCGTACAGCCTACCTCGATCTGGCTAAGGCCTTCGATACAATACCCACTCCGGCATCATTGAAAAACTCATCAGCTTAAATGTTAACCCATACATCACAAGATGGGTTGCAAACTGGCTGAGTGACAGAACCCACAGGGTCAGAGTTGCTGGCGCCATGTCAGACTCAAAGCCTGTCACAAGTGGTGTCCCACAGGGCTCAGTCCTGGGCCCACTCTTGTTTGGCATCTACTTTTCAGTACAAGCAAACACAGGAGGGTTATGGCTGACAAAGTTTGCAGATGACTGCAAACTGGCCATAGTAGAAAACACATCTGACACAGATATCCTTCAGAAGGGTCTCATAGAACGGATAACTGGTGCCAGAGCCACGGCCTAAAGTTAAATGCCAAAAATGCATAGTCATACCTTCGGGAAAACAAGGTTACCCCTAGCTACCAAATAGGTGGCAATCCACTGAGCACAGAAGAAGTTATCAGGGACCTGGGGACCCAGGTTGATAGTAGTCTGTCATTCGACACCCATGTAGCTAAAGTAGTTAGGAAGACCTTCTACATTGCCCACCTTATCATGAAGGGATTCTCATCTAGATCAAGGGAGGTCATAGTCTCCTTTACTCATCACTCATCAGACCAATGATTGAGTACAATGCCCCATTCGGAATGTATCTGACCCGACACTTGCAGCAGCTGGAGAGGCCACAAAAGTTCCTCACCAAAAGGATAAAGGGTCTCAAAATCTATCCTATGCTGCCCGACTGAAAGAACTCCAGCTCTATTCAGTAAACACACTGCTCAGAGGTGACCTTTGCCTAACATACAAGGCCATGTCAAACCCAGATTTGATGAATATGCTTCACCTCAAAAATCTAGATCCATCAGAGCCACAAGGCGGAGACTTAAACCTCGACACGGCTATTAATAGGACGTGCTGGAGGATAGATTCATCACCCAAAGACTCCCTATGCTGTGGAACAAAATCCCGGTACATGTGAGGCAGAGCACCTCGCTGGCCTTGTTCAAGAGAAATCTTGACCAATGGATGGGAGATCGCAGATATACCCCAGGGATTACCTCAGTGTCACTGCTCGACAGAGGCACAGCAAAATAATGGGTATAGTTCCCCATACTAAAGGGGTGGCGTAAGCCACAAAACTATGGGCTAGGCTTGTAAATGCCCTCGGGCAGATAGCCTAGTATGAACCTATGAACCTATGAACCTATGAAGAACTACTGCATGTGACCAGTTCCATGCAGAACTACACCATGTAACCCCTAAAATGAAGATCTACTGCCTGTGACCCCTCACAAGAAGAACTACTGGCTGTAACCACTTACATGAAGAGCTGCAGCTTGTAATCTCTTATCTGAAGAACTGCAATCTGTAACCCCTTAGATGAAGAGCTACAGCTTGTAATCCCTTACATGAAGAACTAATGCCTGTAACCCCTTAAATGAAGAACTACTGCCTGAAACCCCTTATTTGACAAGCTACAGCCTGTAACCTCTTATATGAAGAGCTACTACCTATAACCCCTTACATGAAGATCTACAGCCTGTAACCCCTTACATGAAGAGTTAATACGTGTGACCCCTTACATACTGTCTGCAACACCTTACATGAAGAACTAATGCCTGTAACCTCTTACAAACTGGCTGTAACCCTTTACATGAAGAACTAATGTCTGTAGACACTTACATGAAGAGCTACTGTCTGTAGGCACTTACATGAAGAGCTACAGCCTCTAACCCCTTATATGAAGAGTTACTGCGTGTGACCCCTTATATGAAGTACTACTGCCAGTAACCCCTTTCCTGAAGAGCTACAGCCTGTAACCCCTTACATGAAGAGTTATTGTTTGTGACCCCTTACATGAAGATCTACTGCCTGTAACCCCTTACTTGAAGAACTACTGCCTGTAACCTTTTACATGAAGAGCTACATCCTGTAACCCCTTACAGTAAGAACTACTGTCTGTAACCATTTATATGAAGAGCTACAACCTGTAATCCCTTACCTGAAGAACTACAACCTGTAACACCTTATATGAGGAGCTACAGCCTGTAACCCCTTACATGAAGAACAAATGCCTGTAACCCCTTACTTGAAGAGCTATTGTCTGAAACCTCTTACTTGAGAAGGTACAGCCTGTAATCCCTTAAATGAAGAGCTACAGCCTGTATCCCCCTCTCATGAAGACTACTGTCTGTAAACCCTTACATGAAGAACTACTGCCTGTGACATCTTACATGAAGTACTGCTGCCTATAACTGCTTACATGAAGAACAACTACCTGAACCTGTTACAAAGGTTCATAGGTTCATATGTAGGTACTAGGCTATCATCCCAAGGGCCTAAGTAAGCCTAGCCAACAAGGTTCCCTGGCTTATGCCACCCAAGAAAGTTAATTTCCTGTGCCGCTGTTGAGCAGAGCCACAGAAGTGATCCCTGGGGTGTATTTCCTATTTCCCATTCACTCATCAAGATTTTTCTTGAAGAGTGCTAGTGAGGAACTTTGCTTGACATAGATGGGTAGCTTGTTTCAGGATAGAGGAAGTCTCTGAGACAGGAATTTATCTTTCCAGCATGTCCTGTTTATTGTGGTGACAAGGTTTATGTCCCTAGAGTGGGTAGGTCAGAGGAATTGGGATTTCTTTAGGTGTAGCATGTCCAGCAGCTCTGGGTTTAACATAGCTTTATATGTTATGCAGAGATCTCCTCAGAGTAGGCGATATGCTACAGAGTAAAGCTGGAGTTCTTTGAGATGGCCAGTGTAGGGCATCTGTTTGAGGCCAGTAATCCTCTTTGTGAGGCACTTCTGTGGCCTTTCCAGCTGCTACAGATGTATTGTGAGGTACATTCCAAAAGGGACATTGTACTCTATAATGGGTCTAATGAGTGCCGAGTAGAGGGGAACAATGACCTCTTTTTTCCTGGATGAGAACCCTTTTGTGATGAGGTGTGCCACATAGAAGGATTTCCTGACTACTGTGGCAATGTGATTATCAAAGGAAAGACTACTGTCCACCTGGGTCCCAAGGTCTCTTATCACACATTTGGTGTTAAGTAGACTGTCGTTTATGTGGTAGTTCATGGGTACAGAGTTTTTACCAAAGGGGATGACAAGGCACTTTTTGGCATTGAGCTTGAGGTCATACCTCTGACACCAGGCATCTGTCTCATTGAGGCCCTTCTGTAGGATGTCCACATCATTTGGGGACTCAACTATGGCTCCTAGTTTGCAGTCATCTGCAAACTTCATTAGCCAGAGGCCTTCTGTGTTAGCCTGTACTTCAAAGAAGTAGATATCAAACAGGAGAGGTCCCAGGACTGAACCCTGTGGTACTCCACTTGCACTGGTTTGAAATCAGATTTGGAGTCTGCAACTTTTACAATGTGGGTTCTGTCAGTGAGCCAGTTGGCAACCCATCTTGTGACATAGGGATTTATATCTAGTTTAGTGAGTTTATCTATAATTCCAGAATGGGGGATGGTGTTGAAAGCCTTAGCCTCATCTACAGCTTTGTTGACTGCCTCAAAAAAGTCGTTCAGGTTCAGAAGGCATGATCTGCCTTTCACAAACCCGAACTGGGTGGGGTCCAGAGTTTGGAAGTTACCAATGTCATTGTTTATGAGTTCCATGATGATACATTCCATGGCCTTGTAGACCAGGCTCGTCAGGCTAATAGGGCGATAGTTCCCAGGATCAGTGGTGGCTCCCCCTTTGTGGAGTGGGATAACTGTTGCTTTGCACCATTCAGTAGACACAAAGCCTGCTGTGAGACTATGAGTGAACACGGTGCTTAGGTGGGGAGCCAGCTCATTCTAAACTTTGTGTAAAACGCAGCCTGGGATGTTGTCCGGTTCCATGGATGCTGTGTTTTTGCTTTTAGAGAGTGCAGCTTTTACCTGCATAGTTGTGATTACAGGGACTCTGCATTCTTCCTGTATAGATATGGGCCCTTTAGGGGGTGAGAGGGGGTAAAGTTAGCACTGATCCTATCTGCCAGGATGTTAGCAAAATCAGTTGGTTCTGTAATTTTCATGCCATTGTGCTGTAACTCGGAGCAGATCTGGGTGTTGTCATTGAGATTCTTGACATAGTTATAGAATGCTTTCTGGCTGCCCTTAGAATCAGTGGCAATTTTGTTTTCATAGCTAGCTTTGGAGGATCTTATAAGGGATCTCAGCTTCTTACTGAGGCTGACCAGGGAGCTCCTCCACTCATGGTATTTTACTGTCTTTTGCAATAGTTTCTTCCTTCTGTTGTACAGTTTGTTTATGGCAGGGGACCACCAGACTGGCTCCCTTTTTTTGAGGATAACATCTTGGTTCTGTGTGGGATAGCACAATCCATGCACTCGTGTAAGAGTTTATAAAGTGCATTTGTGTAGGATTCAGCAGTTGTAACTGTATTGTCCATGAAGAGCTACAGCCTGTAACCCATTACATGAACAACTAGTGCCTGTAAGCACTTACCTGAAGAACTACAGCCTGTAACCCCTTACCTGCAGAGCTACTGCCTGTAACCTCTTACATGAAGAACTGCCTGTAACCCCTTACATGAAGAACTACTGCCTGTAACCCCTTACATGAAGAGCTACAGCCTGTAATCCCTTACATACTGTCTGCAACACCTTGCATGAAGAACTAATGTCTGTAACCCCTTACAAACTGCCTGTAAATTCTTACATGAAGAATTACTGTCTGTAGCCACTTGCATGAAGAGCTACTGCCTGTAACTCCTTACAGTAAGAACTATTGTCTGTAAACAATTACATGAAGAGCTACAGCCTGTAATCCCTTACCTGAAGAGCTACAGCCCATAACCCCTTACATGAAGAGCTACAGCTTGTAACCCCTTACATGAAGAGCTACAGCTTGTAACCCCTTACATGAAGAGCTACTGCCTGAAACCCCTTACGTAAGTTACAGCCTGTAACTCCTTAAATGAAGATCTACAGCCTGTAACCCCCTTTCATGAACACTACTGCCTGTAACACCTTACATGAAGAACTACTGCTTGTAACCCCTTATAAACTGCCTGTAATCTCTTACTTGAAAAACTACTGCCTGTAACCCCTTAGATGAAGAACTAAAGCCTCTAAACCCTTACCTGAAGAACTACAGCATGTAACCCCTTATAACAAGAGCTACAGCCTGTAAGTATGACTGGTTGACAGTCTAACTTGGAGTCAGCTACTTTCACACTGTGGGTTCTATCTGTGAGCCAGATTGCAACCCACCTAGTGATAGAGGGGGTGATACATAGCTTAGTGAGTTTTTCTATAATTCCTGAGTGGGGACTTGTATCAAAGGCCTTGGCCAGATCATTGTAGGCTGTATGAATCACCTTGCTTTCATCCACAGCTCTGGTGACTGACTGAAAGAAGTTGAGCAGGCATGATCTACCATTCACAAAACCAAACTGTGTGGGATCCAGAGTTTGGAGATTCCCTATATCCTTGTTTATTAGGTCCATGATGATGCATTTCATAGCTTTGCATATCAGACTTGTCAGGCTAATGGGGCGATAAGGCAGTTGCTCCTCCTTTGTGGAGAGGGATGACTGTAGCAGTGCACCATTTGGTAGGAATAAAGCCTGAGGTGAGGCTGTGATTGAGCAGGGCACAAAGGTGAGGTGCCAGTTCACTCTGTAGTTCATATAGAACACAGCCAGGGATATTGTCAGGTCCCATAGAAGCTGTATTCTTGGCCTTGGACAGTGCTGTTTTAACCTATGTAGTAGTAATACTGAGTGCCTGGCAATCTACTGATATTGTGATTGGTCCTTTGGTGCGGGAGACAGGGGTAAAGTTGGCACTGAATCTGTCGGCCACTATATTGGCAATATGTCTTGGCTAAGTATAGGAGGTGTAATTGTGCAACAGCTCAGAGAAAATCTGGGTATTGCCCAGGAAATTCTTTGCATAACTATAGAAGGCCTTGTTGTTGTCTTTACTATCTGCTGCAATTCTGTTTTCATAACTAGCTTTAGAGGATTTGATGAAGGATCTCAACTTTTTGTTGAGGCTGATAAGGCAGTTTTTCCAGTCTTGGGACTTCAATTTATTTCTCATCAGTTTCCTCTTTCTGTTGTAGAGTTTGTTTATGACAGGGGACCACCAGATTGGCTTCCTTTTTTGGGTTCTATTTGGTATGGCGAGATCCATGCATTTTGTGTATGTGTTCGTACAGGACAATAGTGTTTGATTCATCAGTCATGCAGCTGTTCTCCAATTGCATGGGTGCCATGAATTTAACCACCTCTGTTTTTAGGAGCCTAAAGTTGGCGTTAGAGAAGTTTTTCATCATGGTTACCTTTGTGGGGTGTGGGGGGAGGGATGTGGATTTCCAAGGTGATTAGTTTGCGGTTGGATCTAACCAGGGAGGAGCTGACTATTGGTACAGAGCAATGGTCACCCATGTTAGTAATGACCAGGTCAAGGATGTTGCTACCTCTAGTGGGGGTAAGAATGAGCTGGCCAGGGCATTGGAATTAATGAATTCCAGGAAACGTTGGGCAGGCTGTAACTCTTTATGTTAGAGGTACAGGCTGTAGTTCTTCTAAGAGGTTACATGCAGTAGTTGTTCATGTAAGTGGTTACAGGCAGTAGATATTCATGTAAAGGGTTACAGGCTGTAGTTCTTCATATAAGAGGTTACAGGCTTTAGCTCTTCATGTAAGGGGTTAGAGGCAGTAGTTATTCATGTAAGGGGTTACAGGCTTTAGCTCTTCATTTGAGCGGTTCCAGGTAGTAGTTCTTCATGTAAGGGGTTACAAGCTGTAGCGCTTCATGTAAGGGGTTACAGGCAGTAGCTCTTCATGTAAGTGGTTACAGCCAGTAGTTCTTCATGAAAGGGATTACAGGCAGTAGTCTTTCATGAAAGGTATTACAGGCAGTAGTTCTTCTTGTAAGGGGTTAGGAGCTGTAGCACATCACGTAAGGGGTTAAAGGCAGTAGTTGTTCATGTAAGGGGTTACTGGCTGTAGCCCTTCATATACAAGGTAACAGGCAATAGTTCTTCATGTAAGGGATTACATGCTGTAGCTTTTAATTTAAGGGGTTACAGGCAGTAGTTCTTCATGTAAGGGGTTACAGGCAGTATGTAAGGGGTCACAGGCAGTAGTTCTGCATGGAAGTGGTTACAGGCAGTAATTCTTCATCTAAGAGGTTACAGGCTGTAGTTCTTCATGTAAGGGGTTACAGACTGTAGTTCTTCATGTGAGGGGTTACAGGCAGAAGTTCTTCATGTAAGGGGTGACAGGCAGTAGTTCTTCATGCAGTAGTTCTTCATGTAAGGGGTTACAGAAAATAGTTCTTCATTTAAGGGGTTACAGGTTGTAGTTCTTAATTTAAGGGGTTACAGGCTATAGGTATTTATGTAAGTGGTTACAGGTTGTAGTTCTTCATGTAAGGGGTTAGAGGCTGTAGTTCTTCATTTAAGGGGTACAGGCAGTAATTCTTCATGAAGAGGGTTACAGGCTTTAGCTCTTGATGTATGAGGTAACAGGCTGTAGCTCTTCATGTTAATGGTTACAGGCCATGCTTCATGTAAGGTGTTACAAGCTATAGTTCATGTTAGGGATTAGAGGCAGTAGCTTTTCATGTAAGGGGACTAGTGGCAGTAACTCTTCATTAAAGGTTACAGGCTGTAGCTCTTCATGTATGGGGTTACAGGCAGTAGTTTTACAGGCAATAGCTCTTCATGTAAGGGTTACAGACTGTAGTTCTTCATGTAAGGGGTAAAAGCCTGTAGGTCTTCATGTAAGGTGTTACAGGCAATAGTTCTTTACGTAAGGGGTTACAGGCTGTAGCTCTTCATGTAAGGGGTTACAGGCTGTAACTCTTCATGTAATAAGTTATAGGCTGTATCCCTTCCTGTAAGGTTTACAGGCTGTAACTCTTCATGTAAGGGATTATAGACAGTAGTTCTTCATGTAAGGGGGTACAGGCTGTAGCTCTTCTTGTAAAGGTTAGCAGGCTGTAGCTTTTCTTGTAAGGGGTTATAGGCAGTAGCTCTTCATGTAAGGGGTTATAGGCTGTAGCTCTTCATGTAGGGGATTGCAGGATGTAGCCCTTCATGTAACTGGCTACAGACAGTAGTTCTTCATAAAAGGGGTTACAGGCTGTAGGTCATCACGTAAGGTGTTACAGGCTGTAGCTCTTCATGTAACAGATTACAGGCAGTACTTCTTCATTTAAGGGGTTACAGGGTGTAGTTCTTCATGGAAGTGGTCACAGGCAGAAGTTCTTTAAGTAAAGGTTTACATGCTGTAGTTCTTCATTTAAGGTGTCACAGGCAGTAGTTCTTCATGTAAGGAGTTACAGGAAGTAGCTCTTCATGTAAGGGGTTAAAGGCTCTAGCTTTTCATGTAAGGGGTTACAGGCTTTATCCCTTCATGTAAGTGGTTACAGACAGTAGTTCCTCATGTAAGGGGTTATCGGCTGTAGTTCTTCATTAAGGGGTTACAGGATGTAGCTACTCATGTAAGTTGTTACAAGTAGTAGTTCTTCATGTAAGGATTTTAGAGGATTTAGCTCTTCATGTAAGGGTTAGAAGCAGTAGTTCTTCATGTAAGGGGTTACAGGCTGTAGTTCTTCATTTAAGGGGTTACAGGCTGTAGGTATTCATGTAAGTGGTTACAGGCAGTAGTTCTTCATGTAAGGGGTTAGAGGCTGTACTTCATTTAAGGGGTTACAGGCAGTAGTTCTTCATGAAGATGGTTACAGGCTGTAATGCTTGGTGTAGGGGTAACAGGCTGTAGCTCTTCATGTTAGGGGCTACAGGCCATGCTTCATGTAAGGTGTTGCAGGCTGTAGCTCATGTTAGGGGTTAGAGACAGTAGCTCTTCATGTAAGAGGTTAGAGGCAGTAACTGTTCATTAAGGGTTACAGGCTGTAGCTGTTCATCTAAGGGGTTACATGCTGTAGCTGTTCATCTAAGGGGTTTCAGACTGTAGCTCTTCAACTAAGGGTTACAGACTGTAGTTTTTCATGTAAGGGGTTACAGTCTATAGGTTTTCATGTAAGGTGTTACAGGCAATAGTTCTTCATAAAGATGTTATAGGCTGTATCCCTTCCTGTAAGGGTTACAGGCTGTAACTCTGCATGTAAAGGGTTATAGACAGTAGCTCTTCGTGTAAGGGGTTACAGGCTGTAGTTTTTCTTGTAAGGGGTGACAGGCAATAGTTTTTAATGTAATAGGTTACAGGCTGTAGCTCTTCATGTAAGGGGTCATAGGCAGTAGGTCTTCATGCAAGGAGTTTCAGCCTGTAGCTCTTCATGGAAGGGGTTATAGGCTGTAGGTCATTATATAAGGGGTTACAGGCTGTAGCTCTTCATGTAAGGGATACAGGCAGTAGCTCTTCATGTAAAGGGTTACAGGCTGTAGCTCTTCATGTTAGGGGTCACAGGCAGTAGCTGTTTATGTAAGGGGTTATAGGCTGTAGCTCTTCATGTAATGCTTACAGGCAGTAGATTTTCATGTAAGGGTTTACAGGCTGTAGCTCTTCATGTAAGGGGTTACAGGCTGTAGCTCTTCATGTAACTGGCTGCAGTCAGTAGTTCTTCATGTAAGGGGTTACAGGCTGTAGCTCTTCATGTAAGGGCTTACAGGCTTTAGCCCTTCATGTAAGTGGTTACATACAGTAGTTCTTCATGTAAGGGGTTACAGGCTATAGTTCTTCATTTACGGGGTTACTGGATGTAGCTACTCATGTAAGTGGTTACAGGTAGCAGTTCTTCATGTCAGGGTTTTAGAGGATTTAGTTCTTCGTGTAAGGGTTAGAAGCTGTAGCTCTTCATATAAGGAGTTACATGATGTAGTTCTTCTTGTAAGGAGTTACAGGCTGTATCTTTTCATGTAAGTGGTTACAGGCAGTAGTTCTTCATGTAAGGGGTTACTGGCTGTAGCTCTTCATGTAAGGGGTTACAGGCTGTAGCTCTTTATGTAAGGGATTACAGGCAGTAGTTCTTCATGTAAGGGGTTACAGGCTGTAGCTTTTCTTGTAAGGGGTAACAGGCAGTAGTTTTTAATGTAAGAAGTTACAGGCTGTAGCTCTTCATGTAACTGGCTACAGACAGTAATTCTTCATGGAAGGGGTTACAGGCTGTAGCTCTTCATGTAAGGGGTTACAGGCTGTACCTCTACATGTAAGGGATTACAGGCAGTATTTCTTCATTTAAGGGGATACAGGGTGTAGTTCTTCATGGAAGTGGTCACAGGCAGTAGTTCTTCAGAGAAGGGTTTACTGGCAGTAGTTCTTCATGTAATGGGTTACAGGCAGTAGTTCTTCATGTAAGGAGTTACACACAGTAGTTCTTCATGTAAGGGGTTACAGGCAGTATGAAATGGGCTACAAGCAGTAGTTCTTCATGTATGTAGTTACAGGCAGTAGTTCTTCATGTAGGGGGTTACAGGCTGTAGTTCTTCATGTAAGGGTTATATTTTGTAGCTCTTCATGTAAGAATTACAGGCTGCAGCTCTTCACGTAGGGGTTACAGGCTGTTTCTCTTTATGTAGGGGGTTACTGACTAGTTCTTTGTGTAAGGGGTTACAGGCTGTAGCTCTTCATGCAAAAGGTTACAGGCAGTAATTATTCATGTAAGGGGTTACAGGCTGTAACTCTTCATGTAAGGGGTTGCAGGCAGTAGTTTTTCATGTAATGGGTTACATGCTGTAGCTCTTAAATTAAGTGGTTACAGGTAGTAGTTCTTCAGATATGGGGTCACAGGCAGTAGTTCTTATGTAAGGGGTTACAGGCAGTATGTAAGGGGTTACAGGTAGTAGTTCTTCATCTAAGGGGTTACAGGCTGTAGTTCTTCATGTAAGGGGTTACAGGCTCTAGCTCTTCATGTAGGGGTTACAGGCAGTAGTTCTTCATGTAAGGGATTACTGTCTGTAGCCCTTCATATAAGGGGTAACAGGCAGTAGTTTTTCATGTACGGGGGTTACATGCTGTAGCTCTTATTTTAAGGGGTTACATGCAGTAGTTCTTCAGATAAGGGGTCACAGGCAGTACTTTATGTAAGGGGTTAAAGACAGTAGTTCTTCATGTAAGGCATTACAGGCAGTATGTAAGGGGTTACAAGCAGTAGCTCTTCATCTAAAGGGTTACAGGCTGTAGTTCTTCATTTAAGTGGTAACAGGTAGTAATTCTTCATGCAAGGGGTTAGAGGCCGTAGTTCTTCATTTAAGCGGTTACAGGCAGTAATTCTTCATGAAGAGGGTTACAGGCTTTAGATCTTGGTGTAGGAGATAACAGGCTGTAGCTCTTCATGTTAGGGGTTACAGGCCATAGTGTTACAGACAATAGCTCTTCATGTAAGGGGTTACAGGCTGTATCTCTTCATGTAAGGGGTTACAGGCTGTAGCTCTTCATCTAAGGGGGTTACAGGCTGTAGCACTAAATGTAAGGGTTACAGCCTGTAGGTCTTCATGTAAGAAGTTATAGGCTGTATCCCTTCCTGTAAGGGTTACAGGCTGTAACTCTTCATGTAAAGGGTTTAGACAGTAGTTCTTCATGTAAGGGGTTACAGGCTGCAGCTCTTCATGTAAGTGGTTATACATAGTAGTTCTTCACATAAGGGGTTATAGGCTGTAGCTCTTCATGTAAGGGGTAGCAGGCTGTAGCTTTTCTTGTAGGGGGTGACAGGCAGTAGATTTTAAAGTAATAGGTTACAGGCTATAGCTCTTCATGTAGGGGATTGCAGGCTGTAGCTCTTCATGTAACTGGCTACAGAGAGTAGTTCTTCATGGAAGGGGTTACAGGCTGTAGGTCGTTAAGTAACGGGTTACAGGCTGTAGCTCTTCGTGTAAGGGATTACAGGCAGTACTTCTTCATTTAAGGGGTTACAGGGTGTAGTTATTCATGAAAGTGGTCACAGGCAGTAGTTCTCCAGGTAAGGATTTACAGGCTGTAGTTCTTCATGTAAGGGGTTGCAGGCCGTATTTCTTCATTTAAGGGGTTACAGGCTTTAGCTGTTCATGTAATGGGTTACAGGCAGTAGAAAATCATGTAAGGGGTTTCAGACAGTAATGCTTCATATAAGGGGTTACAGGCTGTACCTCTATATAAGGGGTTACATGCAGTAGTTCTTCATGTAAGGGGATTCTGTAGCTCTGCATCTAAGGGGTTACAGACAGTAGTTCTTCACATAAGGGGTTACAGACTGTAGCCCATCATTTAAGGGGTCACAGGCAGTAGTTCTTCATGTAAGCAGTTACAGGCAGTAGCTCTTCATGTAAAGGGTTACAGGATGTAGCTCATCATGTAAGAGGTAACAGACAGTAGTCCTTCATTTAAGAGGTTACAGGATGTAGCTACTCATGTAAGTGGTTACACTGTCGAGCAGAGCCACAGAAATGATCCCCAAGGTGAATTTCCTATTTCCCATCCAATCATCAAGATTTTTCTTGAAGAGTGCTAATGAGGAGCTTTGTTTGATATAGCTAGGTAGTTTGTTATTCATGTAAAAGTTTTAGAGGATTTACCTCTTCATGTAAGGGTTAGCAGCAGTAGTTTTTCATGTAAAGGGTTACAGGCTGTAGCTCTTCATTTAAGGGTTTACAGGCTGTTGCTCATCATATAAGGGGTTACAGGCTGTAGTTCTACATGTAAGGGGTTACAGGCTGCAGCTCTTCATAGGTTCATAGGTAGGTACTTGGCTATTGGCCCTAGGGCCTATGTAAGCCTAGCCAAAAAGGTACCCTGGCTTTCGCCACCCAAGAAAATTATTTTCCTGTGCCACTGTCAAGCAGAGCCACAGAAGTGATCCCTGGGTGAATTTCCTATTTCCTATCCAATCTTCAAGATTTTTCTTGAAGAGTGCTAATGAGGAGCTTTGTTTGATATAGCTAGGTAGTTTGTTCTAGAGTATGGGAAGTCTCTGGGACAGGAATCTATCCCTCCAGCATGTTCTGTTTATTGTGGTGACAAGGTTTAGGTCTCTAGAGTGTGTAGCTTGGAGGGACTGGGATTTCTTTAAGTGGAGCATGTCCAGCAGCTCTGGGTTTGACATAGCTTTGTATGTTAGGCAGAGATCGCCTCTGAATAAGCGATATGCAATGGAGTAAAGCTGGAGTTTTTTGAGATGGTCTGCATAGGGCATCTGTTTGAAGCCGGTAATCCTCTTTGTGAGGTATTGCTGCAGTCTTTCCAGTTGTTGTAGACATCTTGTGAGGTACATACTAAAAGGGGCATTGTACTCTATAATGGGTCTAATGAGTGACGAGTAGAGGGGAACAATGACCTCTTTTTTCTGGATGAGAAACGTTTTGTGATGAGGTGTGCCGCGTAGAATGATTTCCTGACTACTGTGGCGATGTGATTATCAAAGGAGAGACTATTGTCCACCTGTGTCCCAAGGTCTCTTATCACACTTTCAGTGTTAAGTTTACTACCACCTCTGTGGTAGTTCATGGGTACAGAGTTTTTACCAAAGGGGATAACAATGCACTTTTTGGCACTGAGCTTGAGGCCATGGCTTTGACACCAGGCATCTGTCTCAGTGAGGCCCTTTTGTAGGATGTCCACATCGTTAGTAGTTTCGATTATGGCTCCTAGTTTGCATTCATCTGTGAACTTTGTTAGCCAAAGACCGTCTGTGTTAGCCTTTACTTCAGAGAAGTAGATACCAAACAGGAGAGGACCCAGGACTGAACCCTGTGGTACTCCACTTGTCACTGGTCTGAAGTCGAATTTGGAGTCTGCTACTTATGTGGATTCTGTCAGTGAGACAGTTGGCAACCCATCTTGTGACATAGGGATTTATACCAAGTTTAGTGAGTTTATCTATAATTCCAGAGTGGGGGATAGTGTTGAAAGTCTTGGCAAGATCTAGATAGGCTGGGTGAACCACGTTACCCTCGTCTACGGCTTTGGTGACTGCTTCAAAGAAGTCTATCAGGTTTAGGAGACATGATCTGCCTTTTACAAACCTGAACTGGGTGGGGACCAGAGTTTGGAGATTACCAATGTCTTTGTTTATAAGTTCTATGATGATATGTTCCATGGCCTTGCAGAGCAGGCTCATCAGGCTAATGGGGCAGTAGTTCCTGGGGTCAGGGTGGCTTCCCCTTTGTGGAGTGGGATAAACCTTGCTGTGCACCATTCAGTGGGCACAAAGCCTGAGGTGAGGCTATGATTGAACATGGTACTTAGGTGAGGTGCCAGTTCACTCTGTAGTTCATGTAGAACGCAGCCTGGGATGCTATCAGGTCCCATGGATGCTGTGTTCTTGGCTTTGGAGAGTGTGGTTTTTACCTGTGCAGCCATGACTACAGGAACTCTGCATTCTTCCGGTATAGAGATTGGCCCTTTAGGGGGTGAGAGGGGAGTAAAGTTAGCACTGAACCTATCTGCCAGGATGTTGGCAATATCAGTTGGTTCTGTATATTTAGTGCCATTGTGCTGTAACTCTGAGCAGATCTGAGTGTTGTCATTGAGATTCTTGACATAGCTATAGAATGCTTTGTGGTTGTCTTTAGAATCAGTGGCAATTTTCTTTTTGTAACTAGGTTTGGAGGATTTTATGAGGGATCTCAGTTTCTTACTGAGGCTGACCAGCGAGTTCCTCCAATCAGGGGATTTTGCTCTTTTTTGCAACTGTTTCTTTCTTCTGTTGTAGAGTTTGTTTATGGCAGAGGACCACCAGATTGGCTTCATTTTTTTGGAGGATAGCATCTTAGTTCTGTTAGGGATAGCATGATCCATGCACTTGTGTAAATGCTTATAAAGTGCAACTGTGTAGGATTCAGCAGTCATACCTCTATTGTTTGCCACTTCTGTCTTAAGAAGCGTGAAGTTGGCTTTGGAGAAATCTTTTACGGGTGTTTCCCTAATAGGGGGTGGAGATGGGATGTGGATGTCTAGGGTGATTAGCTTGTGGCTGGATCTGTCCAATGAGGAATTGACCTTTGGTGTGGAACACCGGTCACCCATGTTGGTAATGACCAGGTCTAGGATATTGCTGCCCCTGGTAGGGGTGTTGATAAGTTGATCCAAGGTGTTGGAATTTATGAATTCCAAAAAATGTTGAGCTATAGAGTTGGTACATGAGTAGTTTTCCCAGTTAATGTTGGGGTAGTTGAAATCACCCATTATTAGGGTGTTGGATTGTACCCTAATATTTTCCAGTGTATCTAGAAATGAGGAGTGGGAGTCCTGGGGCATGGTGGGGGATCAGTCACAAGCTACAATTTGGATTGCGGTCTTGCCCAGAGTTAGTTGCATTTGGATAATCTCGGATGCATTATGCTGAGCAACTAGCCTGGAGGTGTGGGTATCCTTAATAAATATAGACACGCCTCCACCTCTAGTGTTTCAGTCAAGGTTAGGTGGCCAAAAGGTGTGGTATGAATTATAGCCTGGTAATGCAGGGGTACTCTCTGGAGCCTTGAACCAGGTCTCTGACACTGCACAGATGTCGATGTTCTCCATTTAAAGAAGCGCCTTGAGTGAGTGCATTTTGAGGTTTAGACTTTTAGCATTAAGTAGCATTACCCTCAGATTTTGCTTGCTTGTACCTTTTACGGTGGTGAATTTGTCATTTGAACCTTGCCTAAAAAAGACACTATAGGGGTGGCAAGAACCTTAGCCAATATCTGGAATCCCAAGTGCAACAGGTGCAGGCCATCTCTGGCAAAGCATTGTGGTCTGTCGATGATGTCATCTCAGGCAGACAGATGCTGGATCCCCTTAGAATGACACCAGAAGCTTAGCCAATTGTTGAAGTCAATCATTTTGTCCTTGTACTGTGGTACCATTCTGGGTGATGGCAGGATGCCACTCAGGGCTAGGGTCATACCTGCCTTGGCTACAAGATCGGAGAGCTCCTCTAGGTGTCTTTTCATGTAGTCCAGGGAGGTACATCTCAGGTCATTCACACCAGCATGAGCAATGACAGAGTCATATTTACACGTTGTGGAGTGACCTGAGTGCATGCATTATGTGGTGGATCGTGGCATCTGACAGGCAGCTGACAGTAACTTTCTCCTTGTTTAGCCTGGTGAGTGGAACATCAGAGTGCCTCACTATAAAGTCACCTATGACTAGAGTGTTGGGTACATTGTTATGCCTTATGGGCTGTGGTTGAGTGGCACACTGAGTTTGTGGATATGTGTCATTTGGGTTGTGTTTGTGGGGTGGAGGTTGCGTGCATCTTCATGTAAGAGGTTGCTTATTAATTTTTATTAATTTATTTACATTTGTTTACCAGGAAATTCCAACTGGATGCAGGTCCTTTTTCAGCAGATTCCCATGGAGAAAAGCTCCACATTATGTACATGATAGAGATACAAAGTTTCAGCAATAGTAAACAACATTACAGGTTGTTGGCTTTAATACAAGATATTGATTATCAACAGTATAATCAGTAAATGTTGCAAGTTAAGATAGTTTCTTATCGTTTATAATATTAGTAACAAAGTTGTCAGACAAGATTTTAAAGTATGTAAAGACAACTAGCTAATTCTGACTGTGGTTAGTAGTGGTGGTAGCATAGTTGGGTTAAGAGTCTAGGTGGGGGGGTAAGGGTGGGGGTGTTAGTCTGGATTAGAACAAGGACAAAGCCAATGTAAATTTAAGTGGAATCTGAGCACAGTCTTGAAAAGGCTGCTGGAAGGTAGAGTACTTATACAGGTAGAAGATTGTTCCAAAGTTTAGATATGGTACATGAAAATATGGCTTCTCCTGCTGAGTTTTTGGGTTTGATAACAGTGAGTTGATTTTTGTTGCTTGATCTTAGGGGCCTAGTGGGGTGATAGGGTTGGGGAAGGGTTTGAAGGGATGTGGTTAATATGAGCGAGGGTGAATTGATTAAAGTGAAGGAGTTGTGGGGGTTCTAGCCAGTTTAGTTCTTTAAGTCCTGTAAACCCTTACCTGAAGAACTACTGCCTGTGACCCGTTCCATGCAGAACTTTACTATGTAATCCCTAAAATGAAGAACTACTGCTTGTGACCCCTTACATGAAGAACTACAATCTGTAACCCCTTACATGAAGAACTATAGTCTGTAACACCTAACATGAAGAACTACAGCCAGTACCCACTGCATGAAGAAATACTGCCTGTAACCCCTTACATGAAGAGCTAGAAACTGTAACCCCTTACATGAAGAACTACAGTCTGAAAACCCTTAATGATGAAATACTGCCTATCACAACTTCCATGCAGAACAACACCATGTAACCGCTAAAATGAAGAACTACTACTTGTAACCCCTTACATGAAGAGCTATAGCCTGTAATCCCTTACATGAAGAACCACTGCCTGTAACCACTTACATAAATAGCTACAGCCTGTAACCCCTTACATGAAGAACTACCTGAACCCCTTACATGAAGAACTACTGCCTGTAACCTCTTGCATACTATCTGCAACAACTTACATGAAGAACTAATGCCTGTAACCCCTTACAAACTGTCTGTAACCCCTTACGTGAAGAACTACTGTCTGCAGGCAGCCTGTAACCTTTCATGTGAAGAACTACTGCCTGTAACCCCTTACATGAAAAGTAATAGCCTGTACCCCTTACATGAAGAGCTACAGCCTGTAACCCCTTACATGAAGAACTACTGCCTGTTACCCCTTACATGAAGAGCTACTGCCCGTAACCGTTACATGAAAAGCTACAGCCTATGAACCCTCACCTGAAGAACTACTGCCTGTCACCACTTACATGAAGAAGACCACCATAAAACTCCTTATATGAAGAACTACAGCCCATAACCCAATACATGAAGAGCTACAGCCTGTAACCCCTTACATTATGAACTACTGCCTGTAACCCCTTAAATGAAGAAATACAGCATTTAAACCCTTACCTGAAGAAATACTGCCTGTCATCACTTCCATGCAGAATTACACCATGTAACCACTAAAAGGAACTATTGCTTGTAACCCCTTCCATGAAGCGCTACAGCCTGTAAACCCTTACATGAAGAGCTACAGCCTGTAATCCCTTACCTGAAGAGCTACAGCCTGTAACCCCTTACATGAAGAATTACTGCTTGTAACCCCGTACATGAAGAGCTACTGCCTGTAACCCCTTAAATGAAGAGCTACAGCCTGTAAACCCTTACACAAAGAGCTACTGCCTTTGACCTCTTACATGAAGAACTACTTCCTGTAACCCCTTACATGAAGAACTGCTCCCTGTAACCCCTTACATGAAGAGCTACAGCCTGTAATCCCTTACATGAAGAGCTACTGCCTGTGACCCCTTACATGAAAAACTACATCCTGCAAACCCTTATATGAAGAGCTACATCATGTAACCCCTTACATGAAGAGCTACAGACTGTAACCCCTTACATGAAGAGCTACTGCCTGAAAACTCTTACATGAAGAGCTATTGCCTGAATACCGTTACTTGAAGACCTACTGCCAATAACCCCACACGGGTTCACTTCAGTTCACTGAACTTTCAATTCACTGACTTTCATTTCACTGACACCATTTCACTGAAATTCATTTCACTGAAACTTCATTTCACTGAAAGTTCATTTCACTGACAAGTATTATTACAAAGTAAATGGAATATGCCCCCTTCCCCACTGTAGTGCGACCCTGGAGTTAGAATATATAGTTATGGGGTGTGGGGCAGAGCCCCACATTGGGGTGTGGGCAGCCCCCAACTTACTTTTCTTTTACTAAGCAATATTATATCAAACGCAAGAATATCATATGAAATGAAGTGGGGCTGCCCCACAACTATATATTCTAACTCCAGGGTCGCACTACAGTGGGGAAGGGGCATATTCCATTTTATTGCTAATAATAGTTGTCAGTGAAATGAACTTTCAGTGAAATTAAGTTTCAGTGAAATGAATTTCAGTGAAATGGTGTCAGTGAAATGAAAGTCAGTGAATTGAAAGTTCAGTGAACTGAAGTGAACCCCCCCACACATAACGAGATACAGCCTTTAACCCCTTACATGCAAATCTACTGCCTGTAACCCCTTAAATGAACAGCTTCAGCCTGTAATCTCTTAAATGAAGAGCAACAGCCTGTAACCCCTTACATGAAGATCTACTGCCTGCAACCGTGTACATGAAGAGCTACTGCCTGTAACCCTTACATGAAGAGCTACAGCCTATAACACCTTACATGAAGAGCTGCAAGCTGTAACCCCTACATGAAGAACTACTGCCTGTAACCCCATACATGAAGAGCTACTGCCTGTAACCACTTACATGAAGAGCTACAGCCTGTAACCCCACACATAAAGAGCTACAGCCTTTAACCCCTTACATGAAAATCTACTGCCTGTAACCCCTTAAATGAACAGCTTCAGCCTGTAACCTCTTAAATGAAGCTACTTCCTGTAACCCCTTACATGAAGAACTATAGCCTGTAAACCCTTACCTGAAGAACTACTGCCTGTGACCTGTTCCATGCAGAACTTCACCATGTAACCCCTAAAATGAAGAACTACTGCTTGTAACCCCTTACATGAGGAGCTACAGCCTGTAACCCCTCACATGAAGAGCTACTGCCTGTAACCCCTTACATGAAGAACTACTGCCTATTACCCCTTCCATCAAGAGCTACAGTCTGTAATCCTTTCCATGAAGAACTACTGTCTGTAGCCACTTACATGAAGATCTACAGCCTGTGGTCCCTTACATGAAGAGCTACAGCCTGTAACCCCTTACATGAAGAACTACTGCTTGCAACCTCTTACATAAAGAGCTACTACTTGTAAGCCCTTATATGAAGAGCTACAGCCTGTAACACTTTATATGAAGATATACTGCTTGTGATCCCTTACATGAAGAGCTACTGCCTGTAACCCCTTACATGAAGAGCTACAGCCAGCAACCCCTTATGTGAAGAACTACTGCCTGTAACCCATTATGTGAAGAGCTACAGCCTGTAACCCAATACATGAAGAACTACTGCTTGCTACCCCTTACATGAAGAGCTACAGCCTGTATCCCCTTACATGAAAAACTACAGCCTGTAGCCCCTTACATGAAGAACTATAGTCTGTAACACCTTACATGAAGAGCTACAGCCTGTAACCCCTTGCATGAAGAAGTACTGCCTGTAACCCCTTACATGAAGAGCTAGTACCTGTAACCCCTTACATGAAGATCTACAGCCTGTAACCCTTAAGGAAGAGCTACTGCCAGTAACCCAGAATGAAGAGCTACAGCCTGTAACCCCTTACATGAAGAGCTACTGCCTGTTACCCCTTACATTAACACTTACTGCCAGTAACCGCTTACATAAAGAGCTACTACTGCCTGTAACCCCTTACATTAACACCTACTGCCAGTAACCGCTTACATGAAGAGTTACACCTGTAACCCCTTAAATGAAGAATTACTGCCTGTAACCCCTTACATGAAGAGCTACTGCCTGTTACCCCTTACATTAACACCTACTGCCAGTAACCGCTTACATGAAGAATTACACCTGTAACCCCTTACATGAAGAATTACTGCCTGTAACCCCTTACATGAAGAGCTACTGCCTGTAACCCCTTACATGAAGAGCTACAGCCTGTAACCCCTTAAATGAAGAGCTATAGCCTGTAACCCCCTCTCATGAAGAGCTGCTGTCTGTAGCCACTTACATGAAGAACTACAGCCTGTAATCCCTTACATGAAAAGCTATAGCTTGTAACCCCTTACATAAGGAACTACTGCCTGTACTCCCTTATATACTACAGCCACTAACTCCTTAAATGAACTACAACCTGTAACCCCTTAAATGAAGAACTACTGCCTGTCACCCCTTACATGAAGAACTACTGCCTGTTACCCCTTACATGAAGAGTTACAGCGTGTAACCCCTTACATGAAGAACTACAGTCTGCAACCTCTGACATGAAGAGCTACAGCCTATACCCCCTTACATGAAGAACTACAGCCTATACCCCCTTACATGAAGAACTACTGCCTGTAACCCCTTACATGAAGAACTACTGCCTGTAACCCCTTGCATGAGGAGTTACACCTGTAACTCCTTACATGAAGAATTACTGCCTGTAACCCCTTATAGGAAGAGCTACTGCCTGTAACCCCTTACATGAAGGACTACAGTCTGTAACCTCCTACATGAAGAGTTACAGCCTGTACCCCCTTACATGAAGAACTACAGCCTGTAACCCCTTACATGAAGAACTACTGCCTGTAACCCCTTACATACTGCCTGTAACCCCTTACATGAAAAACTACTGCCTGTGACCCCTTACCTGAAGAACTACTGCCTGTGACCACTTTCATGAAGTACTACACCCTGTAATCCCTTATATGAAAAGCTACTGACTGTACCCCTTACGTGAAGAACTACAGCCTCTAACCTGTTAAAATGAAGACCTACTCCAAGAGCTACTGCCTGTTATCCCTTACTAAAAGAACTACAGCCTGTAACCCCTTACATAAAGAGGTACAGCCTGTAATTCCTTACATGAAGAACTACTGCCTGAAACCCCTTACATGAACATCTACTGCCTATAACCCCTTACAAGAAGAGTTAAATCCAGATATCCCGTACATGAAGAGCTACAGCCTGCACCCTTTACATGAAGAGCTACTGCTTGTGACCCCTTACATGAAGAGCTACAGCCTGTAACCCCTTACGTGAAGAACTACTGCCTGTAACCCCTTACATGAAGAGCTACAGCCTGAAACTGCCTGTAAGCCCTTACATGAAGAGCTACAGCCTGAAACCTTTACAAAAAGTGCTATAGCCTCTAACCCCTTAAATGAAGAGCAACTGCCTGTAACTGCTTACATGAAGAACAACTGCCTGTAACTGCTTACATGAAGAGTTACAGCCTGTAACCCCTTGCATGAAGAACTACAGCCTGTAGCCATTTTCATGAAGAACTACAGTTGACACATTTTACATGAAAAGCTACAGTCTGAAACCCCTTACATGAATAACTATAGCATGTAACCCCTTATATGTAGAACTACTGTCTCTAACCACTTACATGAATAACTACTGCTTGTATCCCCTTACATACTTCCTGTAACTGCTTACATAAAGAACTACAGCCTGTAATCCCTTACATGAAGAAATACTGCCTGTAACCCCATACTTGAAGAGGTACAGCCTGTGAACCCTTACTTGAAGATTTACAGTCTCTAACCACCTTACATGAAGAACAACTGTCTGTAACCCCTTATGTGAAGAACTACAGCCTGTAACCCCTTACATGAAGAGCTACAGCCTGTGATGTCTTATGTGAAGAACTAAGCCTGTAACCCCTTACGTGAAGAGCTACAGCCTGTAACCCCTTACATGAAGAGTTAAAGGCTGTAACCCCTACATGGAGAACCACTGCCTGCAACCCCTTACAGGAAGAGCTACAGCCTGTACCCCTTACATGAAGAACTACTGTAACCCCATACATGAAGAGCTACTGCCTGTCACCCCTTACATGAAGAACTACTGAATGTAACCCCTTACATGAAGAACTACTGCCTGTATCCCCTTACATGAAGAACTAAAGTCTCTAAACCCTTACCTGAAGAACTACTGCCTGTGACCACTTATATGAAGAACTACACCCTGTAACCCCTTACATAATGAACTACTGCCTGTAACCCCTTACATGAAAAGCTACAGCCTGTAACCCCTCACATGAAGAACTACAGCATGTAACCCCTTATATCAAGAGCTACAGCCTGTAAGTATGACTCGTCGACAGTCTGACTTGGAGTCAGCTACTTTTACACTGTGGGTTCTATCTGTGAGCCAGTTTGCAACCCACCTAGTGATATAGGGGTTGATACCTATCTTAGTGAGTTTTTCTGTAATTCCTGAGTGGGGACTGGTATCAAAGGCCTTGGCCAGATCATGGTAGGCTGTATGAACCACCTTGCTTTCATTCACAGCTCTGGTGACTGACTGAAAGAAGTTGAGCAGGCATGATCTACCATTCACAAAACCAAACTGTGTGGGATCTAGAGTTTGGAGATTCCCTATATCCTTGTTTATTAGGTCCATGATGATGCATTCCATAGCTTTGCATATCAGACTTGTCAGGCTAATGGGGCGATAGGGTAGTTTCTCCTCCTTTGTGGAGAGGGATGATTGTAGCAGTGCACCATTTGGTAGGAACAAAGCCTGAGGTGAGGCTGCGATTGAAGAGGGCACACAGGTGAGGTGCCAGTTCACTCTGTAGTTCATATAGAACACAGCCATGGATGTTGTCAGATCCCATAAAAGCTGTATTCTTGGCCTTGGACAGTGCTGTTTTAACCTATGCAGTAGTAATACTGAGTGCCTGGCAATCTAATGATATTGTGATTGGTCCTTTGGTGGGGGAGACAGGGGTAAAGTTGGCACTGAATCTGTCGGCCACTATATTGGCAATATGTCTTGGCTAAGTATAGGAGGTGTAATTGTGCAACAGCTCAGAGAAAATCTGGGTATTGCCGAGGAAATTCTTTGCATAACTATAGAAGCCCTTGTTGTTGTCTTTACTATCTGCTGCAATTCTGTTTTCATAACTAGCTTTAGAGGATTTGATGAGGGATCTCAACTTTTTGTTGAGGCTGATAAGGCAGTTTTTCCAGTCTTGGGACTTCAATTTATTTCTCATCAGTTTCCTCTTTCTGTTGTAGAGTTTGTTTATGGCAGGGGACCACCAGATTGGCTTCCTTTTTTGGTTCTATTTGGTATGGTGAGATCCATGCATTTGTGTATGTGTTCGTACAGGACAATAGTGTTTGATTCATTGGTCATGCAGCTGTTCTCCAATTGCATGGGTGCAGTGAAGTTAACCACCTCTGTTTTTAGGAGCCTAAAGTTGGCTTTGGAGAAGTTTTACATGGTGATTACCTTTGTGGGGTGTGGGGGGGGATGTGGATTTCCAAGGTGATTAGTTTGCGGATGGATCTAACCAGGGAGGAGCTGACTATTGGTACAGAGCAATGGTCACCCATGTTAATAATGACCAGGTCAAGGATGTTGCTACCTCTAGTGGGGGTAAGAATGAGCTGGTACAGGGCATTGGAATTAATGAATTCCAGGAAACGTTGGGCAGGCTGTAGCTCTTTATGTTAGGGGTACAGGCTGTAGCTCTTCATGTAAGAGGTTACAGGCAGTAGTTGTTCATTTAAGTGGTTACAGGCAATAGTTCTTCATGTAAGAGGTTACAGGCTGTAGCTCTTCATGTAAGTGGTTACAGACAGTAATTATTCATGTAAGAGTTTTCAGGCTGTTGCTCTTGTTGTAAAAGGTTACAGGCAGTAGTTCTTCATGTAATGGGTTACAGGCTGTAGCTCTTTGTGTAAGGGGTTACAGGCTGTAGCTCTTCGTGTAAGTGGTTACAAGGGGTAGCTCTTCATGCAAGAGGTTCCAGGCAGTAGTTCTTCACATAAAGGGTTACAAGCAGTAGTTCTTCATGTAAGTGGTTACAAGCTGTAGCTCTTCATGTAAGGGGTTACAAGTTGTAGTTCTTAACGTAAGGGGTTACAGGCAGGAGTTCTTCATGTAAGGGGTTACATACAGTAGTTCATCTTATAAGGGGTTACAGGCAGTAGTTCTTCATATATGGTGCTTCAGGCAGTAGTTCTTCATGTAAGGGGTCACAGGCAGTAGTTTGTCATGTAATGGGTTACAGGCTGTAGCTCTTCATGTAAAGGGCTACAGGCTGTAGCTCTTTGTGTAAGGGGTTATAGGCTGTAGCTCTTCATGTAAGTGGTTACAAGGGGTAGCTCTTCATGCAAGAGGTTCCAGGCAGTAGTTCTTCACATAAAGGGTTACAGGCAGTAGTTCTTCATGTAAGGGGTTACAGGCTGTAGTTCTTCATGTAAGGGGTTACAGGCTGTAGCTCTTCACACTGGACCCCACCCAGTTTGGGTTCGTGAAGGGACGATCTTGCCTCCTGAACCTGATCGACTTCTTCAAATCAGTCTCCAGAGCCATGGATGAGGGTAAGGTGGTTCACACAGCCTGCTTGGACCTCAGCAAGGCTTTCAACACTATCCCCCACTCTAGAATCATGGATAAACTTACTAAGCTGGGAATTAATCCCTATGTCACTTGATGGGTTGCAAACTGGCTTACTGACAGAACACACACTGTAAAAGTAGCCAACTCCAAATCCAGCTCCAGACAAGTGACAAGTGGTGTACCGCATGGTTCTGTCCTGGGGCCACTCTTGTTTGGCATCTACGTCTGTGAAGTACAGGCCAATACTAAGAGACTCTGGCTTACAAAGTTCACAGATGACTGTGAGCTGGGAGCCATTATTGAATCCTGAAATTATGTGGATATACTACAAAAGGGCCTTACCAAAACAGATGCCTGGTGCCAGAGCCATGGGTGCAAGCTAAATGTAAAAAAATGTATAGGTGTCCCCTTTGGGAAAAACCACGTGCCTGTGAACTACCACATAGGTGGCAGTACACTAAAAACCAAAAGTGTGATAAGAGACCTAGGAACACAGGTGGACAGTGGTCTCACCATTGATAACCACATAGCCACAACAGTTAGAAAATCCTTCTACAGAGCACACCTCATCACTAAGGGGTTTCATCCAGAACAAAGGAGGTCATTGTCCCTCTGTACTCATCCCTCATTAAACCCATTATAGAATACAATGCCCCATTTGGTATGTACCTCACAAGACATCTGCAACAACTAGAAAGACAGCAGAAATACCTCACAAAAAGAATCACAGGCCTAAAGCAGGTGCCTTATGCTGACCATCTAAAGAAACTCCAGCTTTACTCTGTCACATATCGCCTAGTCAGAGGCGATCTCTGCCTAACATACAAGGCCATGTCAAACCCAGAGCTATTGGACATGCTACACTTAAAAAAATCCCAATCCCTCTGAGCCACACGCTCCAGGGATCTTAACCTTGTCATCATGATGAACAGAACATGCTGGAGGGATAGGTTCCTAACCCAGAAACTCCCCTTACTCTGAATTACGCTGCCCATACATGTCAGGCAGAGTGCCTCAATGGCCCTCTTCAAGAGGAACCTTGATGATTGGATGGGAGATAGGAAATTCATCCTGGGATCACATCAGTAGCCCTGCTAGACAGGGGTCCAGGAAAGTAAATATTTATGGAAAGCAATATCCAGGGAATAGTTATGGCTAGGCTTGTATAGGCCCTAGGGACAATAACCTAGTACCTACCTATGAACCTATGTGAGGGGTTACAGGCAGTAGTTGTTCATGAAAGGCATTACAGCAGTAGTTCTTCATGTAAGATGTGACAGGCTGTTGTCCTTCTTCTAAGAGGTTACAGGCAGCAGCTCTTCATGTAAGAGGTTACAGGCTGTTGCTCTTCTTGTAAGAGATTATAGGTTGTAACTCTTCATATAAGTGGTTACAGACAGTAGTTCTTCATGTAAGGGGTTAGGGGCTGTAGCACATCATGTAAGGGGTTAAAGGCAGTAGTTGTTCATGTAAGGGGTTACTGGCTGTAGCCCTTCATATACGGGGTAACAGGCAATAGTTCTTCATGTAAGGGATTACATGCTGTAGCTTTTAATTTAAGGAGTTACAGGCAGTAGTTCTTCATGTAAGGGGTTACAGGCAGTATGTAAGGGGTTACAGGCAGTAGTTCTGCATGTAAGTGGTTACAGGCAGTAGTTCTTCATCTGTAGGCTGTAGTTCTTCATGTCAGGGGTTACAGGTTTTAGTTCTTCATGTGAGGGGTTACAGGCAGAAGTTCTTCATGTAAGGGGTGACAGGCAGTAGTTTTTCATGTAAGGAGTTACAGACAATAATTCTTCATTTAAGGGGTTACAGTTGTAGTTCTTAATTTAAGAGGTTACCGGCTGTAGGTATTTATGTAAGTGGTTACAGGTTGTAGTTCTTCATGTAAGGGGTTAGAGGCTGTAGTTCTTCATTTAAGGGGTACAGGCAGTAATTCTTCATGAAGAGGGTTACAGGCTTTAGGTCTTGGTGTAGGGGGTAACAGGCTGTAGCTCTTCATGTTAGCGGTTACAGGCCATGCTTCATGTAAGGTGTTACAAGCTATAGTTCATGTTAGAGGTTAGAGGCAGTAGCTTTTCATGTAAGGGGACTAGTGGCAGTAAATCTTTATTAAAAGTTACAGGCTGTAGCTCTTCATGTATGGGGTTACAGGCAGTAGTTTTACAGGCAATAGCTCTTCATGTAAGGATTACAGACTGTAGTTCTTCATGTAAGGGGTAAAAGCCTGTAGGTCTTCATGTAACGTATTACAGGCAATAGTTCTTCACGTAAGGGGTTACAGGCTGTAGTTCTTCATGTAAGGGGTTACAGGCTGTAGCTCTTCATGTAAGGGGTACAGGCTGAAACTCTTCATGTAATAATTTATAGGCTGTATCCCTTTCTGTAAGGTTTACAGGCTGTAACTCTTCATGTAAAGGGTTATAGACAGTAGTTCTTCATGTAAGGGGGTACAGGCTGTAGCTCTTCATGTAAGGGTTAGCAGGCAGTAGCTTTTCTTGTAAGGGGTCACAAGCAGTAGCTCTTCATGTAAGGGGTTACAGGCTGTAGCTCTTCATGTAAGGGATTGCAGGATATAGACCTTCACGTAACTGGCTACAGACAGTAGTCCTTCATGGAAGGGGTTACAGGCTGTAGGTCATCACGTATAGGGTTACAGGCTGTAGCTCTTCATATAAGAGATTACAGGCAGTACTTCTTCATTTAAGGGGTTACAGGGTGTAGTTCTTCATGGAAGTGGTCACAGGCAATAGTTCTTTAAGTAAGGGTTTACATGCTGTAGTTATTCATGTAAGGGGTTACAGGCAGTATTTCTTCATGTAAGGGATTACAGGCTGTGCTCTTTATGTAAAGGGTTACAGGCAATAGTTCTTCATGTAAGGGGATACAGGCTGTAGCCCATCATTTAAGGGGTCACAGGCAGTAGTTCTTCATGTAAGGAGTTACGGGAAGTAGCTCTTCATGTAAGGGGTTAAAGGTTCTAGCTCTTCATGTAAGGGGTTACAGGCTTTATCCCTTCATGTAAGTGGTTACAGACAGTATTTCTTCATGTAAGGGGTTATAGGCTGTAGTTCTTCATTTAAGGGGTTACAGGATGTAGCTACTCATGTAAGTTGTTACAAGTAGTAGTTCATGTAAGGGTTTTAGAGGATTTAGCTCTTCATGTAAGGGTTAGAAGCAGTAGTTCTTCATGTAAGGGGTTTCAGGCTGCAGCTCTTCACGTATTGGAGGTTACAGACTGTAGTTCTTCATGTAAGGGGGTTACAGGCAGTAATTCTTCATGTAAGGAGTTATAGGCTGTAGCTCTTCATGTCAGAGGTTGCAGACTGTAGTTCTTCATGTAAGGGATTATAGGCTGTAACTGTTCATGTAAGGGGTTACAGGCAATAGTTCTTCACGTAAGGGGTTACAGGCAGTAGTTCTTCATTTAAGGGGTTACAGTTGTAGTTCTTCATTTAAGGGGTTACAGGCTGTAGGTCATTATATAAGGATTTACAAGCTGTAGTTCTTCATGTAAGGGGTTACAGTCTGTAGCTCTTCATGTAAGGGGTCATAGGCAGTAGCTCTTCATGTAAAGGGTTACAGGCTGTAGCTCTTCATGTTAGGGGTCACAGGCAGTAGCTCTTTGCGTAAGGGGTTACAGGCTGTAGCTCTTCATGTAAGGGGTTACAGGCAGTAGCTTTTCATGTAAGGGTTTACAGGCTGTAGCTCTTCCTGTAAGGGGTTACAGGCTGTAGCTCTTCATTTACGGGGTTACTGGATGTAGCTACTCATGTAAGTGGTTACAGGTAGTAGTTCTTCATGTCAGGGTTTTAGAGGATTTAGTTCTTCGTGTAAGGGTTAGAAGCTGTAGCTCTTCATATAAGGAGTTACATGATGTAGTTCTTGTAAGGAGTTACAGGCTGTAGCTTTTCATGTAAGTGGTTACAGGAAGTAGTTCTTCACGTAAGGGGTTATTGGCTGTAGCTCTTCATGTAAGGGGTCACAGGCTGTAGTTCTTTATGTAAGGGGTTACAGGCAGTAGTTCTTCATGTAAGGGGTTACAGGCTGTAGCTCTTCATGTAAGGGGTTACAGGCTGTAGCTTTTCTTGTAAGGGGTCACAGGCAGTAGCTCTTCATGTAAGGGGTTACAGGCTGTAGCTCTTCATGTAAGGGATTATAGGCTGTAGCTCTTCATGTAACTGGCTACAGACAGTAGTTCTTCATGGAAGGGGTTACAAGCTGTAGCTCTTCATGTAAGTTGTTACAGGCTGTACCTCTACATGTAAGGGATTACAGGTGGTACTTCTTCATTTAAGGGATTACCGGGTGTAGTTCTTCATGGAAGTGGTCACAGGCAGTAGTTCTTCAGGGAAGGGTTTACTGGCTGTAGTTCTTCATGTAAGGGGTTACAGGCAGTATTTCTCTATTTAAGGGGTTACAGGCTGTAGCTGTTCATGTACTGGGTTACAGCCAGTAGATAACCATGTAAGGGGTTTCAGACAGTAGTGCTTCACGTAAGGGGTTACAGGCTGTAGCCCATCATTTAAGGGGTTACAGGCAGTAGTTCTTCATGTAAGGAGTTACACTCAGTAGTTCTTCATGTAAGGGGTTACAGGCAGTATGAAATGGGCTACAAGCAGTAGTTCTTCATGTATGTAGTTACAGGCAGTAGTTCTTCATGTAGAGGGTTACAGGCTGTAGTTCTTCATGTAAGGATTATATTCTGTAGCTCTTCACGTAAGAGTTACAGGCTGCAGCTCTTCACATAAGGGGTTACAGGCAGTTTCTCTTTATGTAGGACATTACTGACTGTAGTTCTTCGTGTAAGGGCTTACAGGCTGTAGCTCTTCATGTAAGGGGTTACAGGCAGTAATTCTTCATGTAAGGGGTTACAGGCTGTAACTCTTCATGTAAGGGGTTGCAGGCAGTAGTTTTTCATGTAAGGGGTTACAGGCAGTAGCTCTTCATGAAAGGCATTACAGGCAGTAGTTCTACTTGTAAAGGGTTATAGGCTGTAGCTCTTCATATAAGTGGTTACAGACAGTAGTTTTTCATGTAAGGAGTTAGGGGCTGTAGCACTTTATGTAAGCTGCACAGGCAGTAGTTCTTCATGTAAGGAGTTACAGGCAGTAGTCCTTTATGTAAGGAGTTACACGCAGTAGTTCTTCATGTAAGGGGTTACAGGCAGTATGAAATGGGCTAAAAGCAGTAGTTCTTCATGTATGTAGTTACAGGCAGTAGTTCTTCATGTAAGGGGTTACAGGCTGTAGTTCCTCATGTAACGGTTACATTCTGTAGCTCTTCATGTAAGGGTTACAGGCTGTAGCTCTTCATATAAGGGGTTACAGGCTGTTTCTTTTTATGTAGGAGATTACAGACTGTAGTTCTTTGTGTAAGGGGTTACAGGCTGTAGCTCTTCATGTAAGGGGTTACAGGCAGTAATTCTTCATGTAAGGGGTTACAGGCTGTAACCCGTCATGTAAGGCGTTGCAGGCAGTAGTTTTTCATGTAAGGGGTTACAGGCAGTAGCTCTTCATGAAAGGCATTACAGGCAGTAGTCCTACTTGTAAGGGGTTATAGGCTATAGCTCTTCATATAAGTGGTTACAGACAGTAGTTCTTCATGTAAGGGGTTACTGGCTGTAGTCCTTCATATAAGGGGTAACAGGCTGTAGTTCATGTAAGGGGTTGCATGCTGTAGCTCTTAATTTAAGGTGGTTACAGGTAGTAAGTTCTTCAGATAAGGGGTCATAGGCAGTAGTTCTTATGTAAGGGGTTAAAGACAGTAGTTCTTCATGTAAGGGGTTACAGGCAGTATGTAAGGGGTCACAGGCAGTAGTTCTTCATGTAAGGGGTTACATGCTGTAGCTTTTAATTTAAGGGGTTACAGGCAGTATTTCTTCAGATAAGGGGTCACAGGCAGTACTTTATGTAAGTGGTTAAAGACAGTAGTTCTTCATGTAAGGGGTTACAGGCAGTATGTAAGGGGTTACAAGCAGTAGTTCTTTATATAAAGGGTTACAGGCTGTAGTTCTTCATTTAAAGGGTTACAGGCTGTATGTATTTATTTAAGTGGTAACAGGTAGTAATTCTTAATGCAAGGGTTTAAAGGCTGTAGTTCTTCATTTAAGTGGTTACAGGCAGTAATTCTTCATGAAGAGTGTTACAGGCTTTAGCTCTTCATGTAGGAGATAACAGGCTGTAACTCTTCATGTTAGGGGTTACAGGCCATGCTTCATGTAAGGTGTTGCAGGCTGTAGTTGATGTTAGGGGTTAGAGGTAGTACCTCTTCATGTAAGGGGGATAGTGGCAGTAACTCTTCACTAAAGGTTACAGGCTGTAGCTCTTCATGTAAGGGGTTACAGGCCATAGTGTTACAGGCAATAGCTCTTCATGTAAGGGGTTACAGGCTGTATCTTTTCATGTAAGGGGTTACAGGCTGTAGCTCTTCATCTAAGAGGGTTACAGGCTGTAGCACTAAATGTAAAGGTTACAGCCTGTAGATTTTCATGTAAGGTGTTACAGGCAATAGTTTTTCATGTAAGCGGTTACAGGCTGGTGCTCTTCATGTAAGGAGTTACAGGCTGTAACTCTTCATGTAAGAGGTTATAGGCTGTATCCCTTCCTGTAAGGGTTACAGGCTGTACCTCTTCATGTAAAGGGTTTAGAAAGTAGTTCTTCATGTATGGGGTTACAGGCTGTAGCTCTTCATGTAAGTGGTTATACACAGCAGTTCTTCACATAAGGGGTTATAGGCTGTAGCTCTTCATGTAAGGGGTAGCAGGCTGTAGCTTTTCTTGTAAGGGGTGACAGGCAGTAGGTTTTAAAGTAATATGTTACAGGCTGTAGTTCTTCATGTAGGGGATTGCAGGCTGTAGCTCTTCATGTAATTGGCTACAGAGAGTAGTTCTTCATGGAAGGGGTTACAGGCTGTAGTTACAGGCTGTAGCTCTTCGTGTAATGGGTTACAGGCTGTAGCCCTTCATGTAAGGGATTATAGGCGGTACTTCATAGGTTCATAGGTTCATAGGTTCATACTAGGCTATCTGCCCAAGGGCATTTATAAGCCTAGCCCATAGTTATGTGGCTTTCGCCACCCCTTTAGTTTGAATAAAACTATGCCTGTTATTTTGCTGTGCCTCTGTCAAGCAGTGACACTGAAGTAATCCCTGGGGTATATCTGCGATCTCCCATCCATTGGTCAAGATTCCTCTTGAACAAGGCCAGCGAGGTGCTCTGCCTCACATGTAATGGGATTTTGTTCCACAGCATAGGGAGTCTCTGGGTGATGAATTTGTCCCTCCAGCACATTCTATTAATAACCGTGTCAAGGTTTAAGTCTCCCGCCCTTGTGGTTCTGAGGGATCTAGATTTTTGAGGTGAAGCATATTCATCAAATCTGGGTTTGACATGGCCTTATATGTCAGGCACAGGTCACCTCTGAGCAAGCGGTATGAGACTGAATAGAGCTGGAGTTCTTTCAGTCGGGCAGCATAAGACATATTTTTGAGACCCTTTATCCTTTTGGTGAGGAACTTTTGGGGCCTTTCCAGCTGCTGCAGGTGTCGGGTCAGATACATTCCAAATGGGGCATTGTACTCAATCATAGGTCTAATGAGTGATGAGTACAGGGGGACGATGACCTCCCTTGATCTAGATGTGAATCCCTTCATGATCAGGTGGGCAATGTAGAAGGTTTTCCTAACTACTTTAGCAACATGAGTGTCAAGCGAAGGCTACTGTCAACCTGGGTCCCCAGATCCCTGATGACTTCTTTTGTGCTCAGTGGATTGCCACCTATATGGTAGCTAGGGGTAACCTTGTTTTTCCCAAAGGGTATGACTATGCATTTCTTGGCGTTTAACTTTAAGCCATGGCTCTGGCACCAGTTATCCGTTTCTGTGAGGCCCTTCTGAAGGATATCTGTGTCAGATGTGTTTTCGACTATGGCGCCCAGTTTGCAGTCATCTACAAACTTTGTCAGCCATAACCCTCCTGTGTTTGCTTGTAGATGCCGAACAAGAGTGGACCCAGGACTGAGCCCTGTGGGACACCACTTGTGACAGGCTTTGAGTCTGACATGGCTCCAGCAACTCTGACCCTGTGGGTTCTGTCACTTAGCCAGTTTGCAACCCATCTTGTGATGTATGGGTTTACATTCAAGCTGGTGAGTTTTTCGATGATACCTGAGTGGGGTATTGTGTTGAAGGCCTTTGCCAGGTCAAGGTAGGCTGTATGGACTGCCTTTCCCTCATCAATGGCCTTGGTGACTGTCTCGAAAATGTCAACCAAGTTTAAAAGGCATGATCTGCCTTTGACAAAGCCAAACTGGGTTGGATCCAAAGTCTGCAAGTTCCCTATGTCTTTATTTATGAGTTCCATTATGATCCTCTCCATGGCTTTGCAGATAAGGCTTGTCAAGCTAATGGGATGGTAATTACCAGGGTCGGTGGAGGCACCGCCCTTGTGAAGTGGGACCACAGTGGCCGTGCGCCACTCCTTGGGTACATATCCTGAGGTGAGGCTAAGATTAAACAGCTGTCCTAACTGCGGGTTTAATTCCTCATTGAGTTCGTGGAGCACACAGCCGGGGACACCATCCGGTCCCATGGATGCTGTGTGTTTTGCCTTGGAGAGGGCAGTTCTCACCTGGGCGTTGGAGATGTTTGGGGGGCTACAATCTTCTGGTATAGATATCTCTCCTTTTGGGGGGGGAGAAGTTTGCACTGAACCTGTCAGCCAGTATGTTGGCAATGTGTGTAGGTTCAGTAATCTTCACATCATTTTGAACTAATTCTGAGCATATCTGGGAGTTTCCTCCTAGGTTTCTAACATAGCTAAAGAAGGCCTTATGATTGTCTTTTGAGTCCTTGGCGATTTTTCTCTCAAAATTTGCCTTGGATGATTTTATGAGAGCTGTTAGTTTTTACTTATAATGATCAAAGGTGTCTTACCTTTCAAGGATTTTGCTCTATCTTGTAGTAGCTTCCTCCTTTTGTTGTAGAGCTTGTTTATGGCTGGGGTCCACCAGGCTGGCCGCTTGCTTTGGTTACAAAGAGTCTTAGTTTTGTTTGGGATTGCCTGATCCATGCAGTCCTGTAGGTGCTGGTAGAAGGCATTTGTAAGTGATTCAGCGGTTTGAGTAATGTTTACCACTGGCTCAGGGGCCTTAAAGGAGACCACGCTAGTTTTTAGAAGTGTGAAGTCGGCTTTTGAGAAGTTTTTCACTGTGGTCTTTTTTATTTCAGGTGGGGGCGGGATGAGGACCTCCAGCAAGATTAGTTTATGATCTGATCTCACCAGTGAGGGGTATACTTCCAGTGTTGAACATTGTGATCCCATGTTCATGATGATGAGATCAAGTATGTTTTCTCCTCTTGTGGGGATGGTGACTAGTTGTTCCATGGCATTTGAGTTTATGAACTCCAGGAACCTTTGGGCTAGAGTGTTTGGGCTTGAGTAGTGTTCCCAGTCTATATTAGGGTAGTTGAAATCACCTAGTATGATGGTGTTTGGAGATACATTTATCCCCTCCAATGTTTTCAGGAAGGCCATGTGAGGTTCCTGAGTTTGAGAGGGTGGCCTGTAACATGCTACAAATTGCAGAGCAGTCTTGCCTATGGTTAATTGCACCTGGATGGTCTCCGATGCATCGTGCGTTGCCACCAACCTTGAGGTGTGGGTGTCCTTTATGAATATGGACACCCCCCCTCCTTTCTTGGTGTTGTCTGGATTTTGGGGCCGGAACATGATATGAGGTGAAACCTGATAGTGCTGGGGTGCTCTCAGGAGCCTTGAACCAGGTTTCTGTCACAGCACAGACATCGATGTTCTCCATACTGAGAAGGGCCTCGAGTGCGTGCATCTTGAGATTGAGACTTCTGGCATTGAGCAGCATTACCCTTAGTTTTTTCCTTTTTTGTGTTCTAGGGTGGTAGGTTTAGAATTTGAGCCTTGCCTAAAAAGGCACTATGGGGGTGGCAAGAGCCTTTGCCAATATCCGGAAGCCTAGGGGTGACAGGTGCAAGCCGTCCCTTGCGAAGCAGCGTGGCTTGTCCAGCATGTCATCCCAGGCAGACAGACATTGGATCCCCTTTGAATGACACCAGAATTTAAGCCAATTATTAAAGCTGATCATCTTATCACTGTATTGTGGCATCATTCTAGGTGAAGGTAGGATACTGCTCAAGGTCAGGGTCATACCTGCCTGGGCTACATAATCTTCATTTAAGGGGTTACAGGGTGTAGTTATTCATGAAAGTGGTCACAGGCAGTAGTTCTCCAGGTACATGGCTATTGGCCAATTTTGTTTTCATAACTAGCTTTGGAGGATTTTATGAGGAATCTCAGTTTCTTACTGAGGCTGACCAGCGAGTTTCTCCAATCATGGGATTTTACTCTTTTTTGCAACAGTTTCTTTCTTCTGTTGTAGAGTTTGTTTATGGCAGAGGACCACCAGATTGGCTTCATTTTTTTAGAGGATAGCATCTTAGTTATGTTAGGGATAGCATGATCCATGCTCTCGTGTAAATGCTTATAAAGTGCAATTGTGTAGGATTCAGCAGCCGTACCTCTATTGTCCACCTGCATGGGTGTCGTGAAGTTTACCACTTCTGTCCGAAGCATGAAGTTGACTTTGGAGAAATCTTTTATGGTAGTTTCCCTAATGGGGGGTGGAGACGGGATGTGAATGTCTAGGGTAATTAGCTTGTGGCTGGTTCTGACAAATGAGGAATTGACCTTTGGTGTGGAACACCGGTCACCCATGTTGGTAATGACCAGGTCTAGCATATTGCTGCCCCTGGTGGGGGTGTGGATAAGTTGATCCAAGGCGTTGGAATTTATGAATTCCAGAAAATGTTGAGATAAAGAGTTGGTACATGAGTAGTTTTCCCAGTTAATGTTGGGGTAGTTGAAATCACCCAATATTAGGGTGTTGGGTTGTACCCTAATATTTTCCAGTGTATCTAGAAATGAAGAGTGGGAGTCCTGGGGCATGGTGGGTGATCTGTCACAAGCTACAATTTGGATTGCGGTCTTGCCCAGAGTTAGTTGCAGTTGGATAACCTCGGATGCATTATGCTGAGCATCTAGCCTGGGGGTGTGGGTATCCTTAATAAATATAGACACAACTCCACCTCTAGTGTTTCGGTCCAGATTAGGTGCCCGAAAGGTATGGTATGAGTTATAGCCTGGTAATGCAGGGGTGCTCTCTGGAGCCTTGAACCAGGTCTCTGACACTGCACAGATGTCGATATTCTCCATTTAAATAAGTGCCTTGAGTGAGTGCATTTTGAGGTTTAGATTTCTAGGATTAAGTAGCATTAACCTCAGATTTTGTTTTCTTGTACCTGTTATGGTGGTGAATTTGTCATTTGAACCTTGCCTAAAAAGGCACTATAGGGGTGGAAAGAGCCTTAGCCAGTATCTGGAATCACAAGGGTGACAGGTGCAGGCCATCTCTGGCAAAGCATCGTGGTCTGTCAATGATGTCATCTCAGGCAGACAGATATTGGATCCCCTTAGAATGACACCAGAGGCTTAGCCAATTGTTGAAGTCAATCATTTTGTCCTTTTCTGGGTGATGGCAGGATGCTACTCAGGGCTAGGGTCATACCTGCCTTGGCTACAAGATCGAAGAGCTCCTCTAGGTGTCTTTTCATGTAGTACAGGGAGGTATGTCTCAGGTCATTCACACCAGCATGGGCAATGACAGAGTCATATTTATACTTGTTGTGGAGTGACCTGAGTGCATGCATTATGTGGTGGATCCTGACACCTGACAGGCAGCTGACAGTAACTTTCTCCTTGTTTAGCTTGGTGAGTGGAACATTAGAGTGCCTGACTATAAAGTCATCTATGACTAGAGTGTTGGGTACATTGTTATGCCTTATGGGCTGTGGTTGAGTGGCACACTGAGTTTGTGGCTATGTGTCATTTGGGTTGTGTTGGGGGGTGGAGGTTGCATGCATCTTCATGTAAGAGGTTACTTATTAATTTTTATTAATTTATTTACATTTGTTTACTGGGAAATTCTGACTGGACGCAGGTCCTTTTTCAGCGGATTCCTGTGGAGAAAAGCTCCACATCATGCACATGATAAATAAAGATACAAAGTTGCAGCAATAGTAAACAACATTACAGGTTGTTGGCTTTAATACAATAACAAGATAATGATTATCAACAGTATACACAGTAAATGTTGCAAGTTAAGATAGTTTCTTATCGTTTATAATATTAGTAACAAAGTTGTCAGACAAGATTTTAAAGTATGCAAAGACAACTAGCTAATTCTGACTGTGGTTAGTAGTGGCGGTAGTATAGTTGGGTTAAGAGTCTAGGTGGGGGGGTAAGGGTGGGGGTGTTAGTCTGGATTAGAACAAGGACAACGCCAATGTAAATTTAAGTGGAATTTGAGCGCAGTCTTGAAAAGGCTGCTGCAAGGTAGAGTACTTATACAGGTAGAAGATTGTTCCAAAGTTTAGATATGGTACATGAAGAAATGGCTTCTCCTGCTGAGTTTTTGGGTTTGATAACAGTGAGTTGATTTTTGTTGCTTGATCTTAGGGGTCTAGTGGAGTGATATGGTTGGAGAAGGGTTTGAAGGAAAGGGATGTTATGGGGGTGGTTAATAAGTTTATGAGCACGGGTGAGTTAAAGTGAAGGAGTTGTGGAAGTTCTAGCCAGTTTAGTTCTTTAAGGGAGATACAATGATGGCTGCGGTAGGAGGTTCCAGTGGCAAGTTTAGCAATTTTGTTGTAACAAGCATCCAGCTTGTGTAGGTCTGTCTGTCTAAGGTTGGTAAGTATGGGGGATGCATAGAGTAGGGTGGAGATTAGCTGGGAATTGGCTATGGACATTCTAGCCTCCTTGGTTAGGAATTGACGGCTTTGATATAATGCACCAAGTTTCTTGTGAACTTTTTTTATTGTGAGAGATATGTCAATGTCCAATCTAAGTTCGTTGTCTATTTCCACAACGAGTAATTTTGTGTGTTCTGATGGAGAGATGATGGTATTGTCTTTGGCGAGAATGTTGACGTGGGGGTGTTTTGGGTGGCTTTGGAAGGTTGGAACAGAAGTTTTGTCTTACTTGGGTTGAGTAGGAGCTGAGCATTGGATAGCCAGCTTTCTACAGAAGAGAATGATTCCTGTGTGATTTGTTGTAGTTCTGGTAGAGTGGGGGCAGAGCAGATGAGAGTAGAGTCATCTGCATACTGTATAAGAGATGTTTGTGTGGTGGCAGCATGTAGGTTGTTAGTGAAAAGTGAGAATAGCAGAGGGCCAAGGATAGACCCCTGGGGAACTACGAGAGTAACTGGGAGGTGAGGTGATAGGTTATCATCCCAGATTACTAATTGCTGGCATCTGTGTAGATAGCTGTGGAACCAGTTGCAGGCTGATTGTGAGAATGAGAGTTTGGGGAGAGTAGAGAGTAGTAGCTCATGAGATACCATGTCAAAGGCCTTTGAGAGATCTAGAAATATGGCAGTACAGAAGAGGCCATTATTTTTGTGATGAAGTATAGTGTTGGTGAAGGAGAGCAGAGTGGAGGTAGTGCTGTGATATGTCCACATCGTTAGGAGTTTTGATTATGGCTCCTAGTTTGCAGTAATTTGTGAACTTTGTTAGCCAAAGACCGTCTGTTTTAGCCTGTACTTCAGAGAAGTAGATACCAAACAGGAGAGTACCCAGGACTGAACCCTGTGATACTCCACTTGTCACTGGTCTGAAGTCAAATTTGGAGTCTGCTACTTATGTGGGTTCTGTCAGTGAGCCAGTTAGCAACCCATCTTGTGACAGAGGGATTTATAGCTAGTTTAGTGAGTTTATCTATAATTCCAGAGTGGGGGATGGTGTTGAAAGCCTTGGCAAGATCTAGATAGGCTTTGTGAACCACCTTACCCTCGTCTACAGCTTTGGTAACTGCTTCAAAGAAGTCTATCAGGTTTAGGAGACATGGTCTGCCTTTTACAAACCCGGACTGGGTGGGGTCCAGAGTTTGGAAATTACCAATGTCTTTGTTTATAAGTTCTATGATAATACATTCCATGGCCTTGCAGAGCAGGCTCATTAGGCTAATGGGGCGGTAGTTCCCAGGGTCAGTGGTGGCTCCCCCTTTGTGGAGTGAGATAACCATTGCTGTACACCATTTAGTGGGCACAAAGCCTGAGGTGAGGCTATGATTAAACATGGTACTTAGGTGGGGTGCCAGTTCGCACTGTAGTTCATGTAGAATGCAGCCTGAAATGCTATAAGGCCCCATGGATGCTGTGTTCTTGGCTTTGGAGAGTGAGTTTTTTACCTGTGCAGCCATGATTACAGGAACTTTGCATTCTTCCGGTATAGAGATGGCCTCTTTAGAGGGTGAGAGGTGGTAAAGTTAGCACTGAACCTATCTGCCAGGATGTTGGCAATATCAGTTGGTTCTGTATATTTAGTGCCATTGTGCTGTAACTGAGCAGATCTGAGTGTTGTCATTGAGATTCTTGACATAGCTATAGAATGCTTTGTGGTTGTCTTTAGAATCAGTGGCAATTTTGTTTTCGTAACTAGCTGTGGAGGATTTTATGAGGGATCTCAGTTTCTTACTGAGGCTGACCAGCGAGTTCCTCCAATCATGGGATTTTACTCTCTTTTGAAACAGTTCGTTCTTTTGTTGTACAGTTTGTTTATGGCAGAGGACCACCAGATTGGCTTCATTTTTTTGGAGGATAGCATCTTTGTTCTGTTAGGGATAGCATGATCCATGCACTCGTGTAAATGCTTATAAAGTGCAATTGTGTAGGATTCAGCAGTCATACCTCTATTGTCCATCTGCATGGGTGTCGTGAAGTTTGCCACTTCTGTCTTAAGAAGCGTGAAGTTGGCTTTGGAGAAATCTTTTATGGTAGTTTCCCTAATGGGGGATGGGGACGGGATGTGGATGTCTAGGGTGATTAGCTTGTGGCTGGATCTATCCAATGAGGAATTGACCTTTGGTGTGGAACACCAGTCACCCATGTTGGTAATGACCAGGTCTAGGATATTGCTGCCCCTGGTGGGGGTGTGGATAAGTTGATCCAAGGCGTTGGAATTTATGAATTCCAAAAAACGTTGAGCTAAAGGGTTGGTACATGAGTAGTTTTCCCAGTTAATGTTGGGGTAGTTGAAATCACCCATTATTAGGGTGTTGGGTTGTACCCTAATATTTTCCATTCTATCTAGAAATTAGGAGTGGGAGTTCTGGGGCATGGTGGGGGATCTGTCGCAATCTACAATTTGGATTGCGGTCTTGCCCAGAGTTAGTTGCACTTGGATATTCTCGGATGCATTATGCTGAGCATCTAGCCTGGAGGTGTGGGTATCCTTAATAAATATAGACACAACTCCACCTCTAGTGTTTCGGTCCAGGTTAGGTGCCCCAAAGGTGTGGTATGAATTATAGCCTGGTAATGCAGGGGTGCTCTCTGGAGCCTTGAACCAGGTCTCTGACACTGCACAGATGTCGATATTCTCCATTTAAAGAAGTGCCTCGAGTGTGCATTTTGAGGTTTAGACTTCTAGCATTAAGTACCATTACCCTCAGATTTTGCTTGCTTGTACCTGTTATGGTGGTGAATTTGTCATTTGAACCTTGCCTAAAAAAGGCAATATAGGGGTGGCAAGAGCCTTAGCCAGTATCTGGAATCAAAAGGGTGACAGGTGCAGGCCATCTCCGGCAAAGCATCGTGGTCTGTCGATGATGTCATCCCAGGCAGACAGATATTGGATCCCCTTAGAATGACACCAGAAGCTTAGCCAATTGTTGAAGTCAATCATTTTGTCCTTGTACTGTGGTACCATTCTGGGTGATGGCAGGATGCTACTCAGGGCTAGGGTCATACCTGCCTTGTCTACAAGATCGGAGAGCTCCTCTAGGTGTCTTTTCATGTAGTCCAGTGAGGTATGTCTCAGGTCATTCACATCAGCATGGGCAATGACAGAGTCATATTTATACTTGTTGTGGAGTGACCTGAGTGCATGCATTATGTGGAGGACCCTGGCACCTGACAGGCAGCTGACAGTAACTTTCTCCTTGTTTAGCTTGGTGAGTGGAACATTAGAGTGCCTGACTATAAAGTCACCTATGACTAGAGTGTAGGGTACATTGTTATGCCTTATGGGCTGTGGTTGAGTGGCACACTGAGTTTGTGGCTATGTGTCATTTGGGTTGTGTTGGGGGGGTGGAGGTTGCGTGCATCTTCATGTAAGAGGTTACTTATTAATTTTTATTAATTTATTTACATTTGTTTACCAGAAAATTCCGACTGGACGCAGGTCCTTTTCAGCAGATTCCCGTGGAAAAAAGCTCCACATCATGTACATGATAGAGATACAAAGTTTCAGCAATAGTAAACAACATTACAGGTTGTTGGCTTTAATACAAGATATTGATTATCAACAGTATACACAGAAAATGTCACAAGTTAAGATAGTTTCTTGTCATTTATAATATTAGTAACAAAGTTGTCAAACACGATTTTAAAGAATGTAAATACAACTAGCTAATTCTGACTGTGGTTAGTAGTGGCGGTAGTATAGTTGGGTTAAGAGTCTAGGTGGGGGGGGTAAGGGTGGGGGTCTTAGTCTGGATTAGAAAAAGGACAAAGCCAGTGCAAAGATAAGTGGAATCTGAGAGCAGTCTTGAAAAGGCTGCTGCAAGGTAGAGTAGTTATAGAGGGTGGAAGATTGTTCCAAAGTTTAGATATGGTACATGAAAATATGGCTTCTCCTGATGAGTTTTTGGGTTTGATAACAATGAGTTGATTTTTGTTGCTTGATCTTAGGGGTCTAGTGGAGTGATAGGGTTGGAGAAGGGTTTGAAGGAAAATTATGTTATGGGGTGGTTAATAAGTTTATGAGCGAGGGTGAGTTGATTAAAGTGAAGGAGTTGTGGGAGTTCTAGCCAGTTTAGTTCTTTAAGGGAGATACAATGATGACTGTGGTAGGAGGTTCCAGTGGCAAGTTTAGCAATTTTGTTTTAACAAGCATCCAGCTTGTGTAGGTCTGTCTGTCTAAGGTTGGTAAGTATGGGGGATGCATAGAGTAGGGTGGAGATTAGCTGGGAATTGGCTATGGAGATTCTAGCCTCCTTGGTTAGGAATTGGCGGCTTCGATATAATGCACCAAGTTTCTTGTGAACTTTCTTTATTGTGAGAGATATGTCGATGTCAAATCTAAGTTTGTTGTCTATTTCCACACCGAGTAATTTTGTGTGTTCTGATGGAGAGATGATGGTATTGTCTTTGGCAAGAATGTTGAAGTGGGGGGTGTTTTGGGTGGCTTTGGAAAGTTGTAACCAGAGAAGTTTTGTCTTACTTGGGTTGAGAAGGAGCTGAGCATTAGATAGCCAGCTTTCTACAGAAGAGAATGATTCCTGTGTGATTTGTTGTAGTTCTGATAGAGTGGGGGCAGAGCAGATGAGAGTAGAGTCATATGCGTACTGTATAAGAGATGTTTGTGTGGTGGCAGTATGTAGGTTGTTAGTGAAAAGTGAGAATACAGAGGGCCATGGATAGACCTTTGGGGTACTCTGAGAGTAACTGGGAGGTGAGGTGATAGGTTATCATTCCAGATTACTGATTGCTGGCACCTGTGTAGATAGTTGTGGAATCAGTTGCAGGCTGATTGTGAGAAGGAGAGGTTGGGGAGAGTAGAGAGTAGTAGCTCATGAAATCCATGTCAAAGGCCTTTGAGAGATCTAGAAATATGGCAGTACAGAAGAGGCCATTATTTTTGTGATGAAGTATAGTGTTGGTAAAGGAGAGCAGAGTGGAGGTAGTGCTGTGATATGGCCTGAAACCATGTTGGGTTTTGGAGAAGAGATTATTAGCTAGGAGGTAGTTTGAGACCTGGGTGTTGATACATTTTTCAAGTATCTTAGACAGAGGGGAGAGGATAGCAATGGGGCGGTAATTGGAGAGGTTGGTGGAGGGGGTGCCTTTGTAGAGGGGAATGATGTGGGATATTTTCCATATCGAGGGAACATAGACTTCTGTTATGGAACGGTTAATTAGAATTGAAATTGGGTAGGCTAGTGTATCAGCTGCAGTTTTCAAGTATTCAGAGGGGAGGTTGTCAGCTGCGAGTTTGGTGGGTTGAAAGTTTTGACAACAGTCTTTTTATGTTGGAGGTAGGTACTGAGGTGAAGAAGAAAAGAGGAGTGGGGGGTTAGGGTTAGGAGTTGGGGGGCTGTTGTAGGGAAGTGTTGTTTGTTTAGAGATGCTATAGTTTCAGTGAAGTGTTAGTTGAAAGATTCAGCAATGCTGCTGGAGGAAGGTGAAATGGATGTCTGGGGTAACAACCTTCCCTGGGTGGAGGATAGTGTTAATAGTGGACCAGAATTGCTTAGGATTGTGGTTGGTAGAGTTTAGGGTGGATTTATAGTACAGGGATTTGTCTAATTTTATTTGTTTTTTGGCTTTATTGCCCAGTTCAATGAATGATTGCCTATCTGAGTTATTTTTTGTTAGTCGCCAGTGCTCCCAGGCCTTATCTCTGGATTTCATTAGGGTTCTGGTGGTCTTTTGTAACCATGGGGTAAGCCTGGATCTGACTTTGGCATTTCTTACAGGAGCATGTGTGTTTAGGATGGAGAGGAAGGTACTGTTGAAGAAGTGGACAGCCTCATCTAGGTTGAGGTATTTTAGTGGTGACCAGTTAATTTTTTGCAGGGAGGAGATGAAGGAGTTGGGGTTGAAGTTGGACTTGTTCTGTATTTGCTTGTGGATAATGGGCTTCAGACTGTTTCTGTGGGGCTGAATTAGGAAAGTGGGGGAGTGGTCACTAAGACTGTCAGGTAGGCAGCCTGCTAGGTAAGAGTGAGAGGCTTTGTTGACTAGGATCCAGTCAAGTAAGGTATGATTGTTAGGATTTTTGTTGATTCCGGTAGGGGATTGGATGAGTTGAGTGAACCCATGGAGATTAAGGTGAATGGTTGGGAGATTGTTATTACAGAATAGCCAGTTAATGTTAAAGTCGTCGAGAATGATGGTTTTCTAGGGTAGGGATAAAGTAGTCCAGCTCAAGAGATTTTCTAGAGGTGTAATATTTTGCCCTGGTGGGAAATAGCATCGTATGAAATTGATTGTTTTGTTTGGGTTTAGTTTGAGATTGGCATAAAGGATTTCTTCATTGTTGTGGTGAGGGGCAGATGTGTTCAGGAGTTGAATATTGAGGTGGTGTTTAAATATCAATGCTACACCACCTCCTTTTTTAGACAATCTGTCTGTGCAAAGGATGTTGTATTCAGGTATTTCCTCACATTTGATGTGAGGTTTGAGCCAGGTTTCAGTTAGGAAAAGAACATCTGGGGAATATATGCTTGTGCTGGTATGTAGTTATTGGGTTTTATTTCATATGCTTCTGATGTTTAGGGACATTATAAGTAGGTCTGTTGGTTTTTTGTTGGCTAGGAGTTGAGTTGTGGGGGTGGTTGCTTGGACTAGGGTTTATGGTTGGGTTGGATTTGGGAGGATCAGGGTTTGGATGGATGTGTCCACCGAGGGCTAGTTTATAGAGGGTGTTTAGGATATGTTTTATATACAACAGACTGTAGTTCTTCATGTAAGGGGTTACAGGCAGTAGATGTTCATGTAAGGGGTGACAGGCAGTAGTTCTTCATTTAAGAGGTTATAGGTTGTAGTTCTTCATTTAAGGGGTTACAGGCTGTAGGTATTCATGTAAGTGGTTACAGGTAGTAGTTCTTCATGTAAGGGGTTAGAGGCTGTACTTCTTCATTTAAGGGGTTACAGACAGTAGCTCTTCATTAGGTGGGTTACAGGCTGTAGCTCTTGGTGTAGGGGGTAACAGGTTGTAGCTCTTCATGTTAGGGGTTACAGGCCATGCTTTATGTAAGGCATTACAGCCTGTAGTTCTTGTTAGGGGTTAGAGGCAGTAGTTCTTCATGTAACGGGTTAGAGGCAGTAACTCTTCATTAAAGGTTACAGGCTGTAGCTCTTCATCTAAGGGTTACAGGCTGTAGTTCTTCATGTAAGGTGTTACAGGCTGTAGCTTTTCTTGTAAGGGGTGACAGGCAGTAGTTTTTAACGTAATAGGTTGCAGGTTGTAGCTCTTCATGTAAGGGGTCACAGGCAGTAGCTCTTCATGCAAGGGATTACAGGCTGTAGCTCTTCATGTAGGGGATTATAGGCTGTAGTTTGTGTAAGTGGTTAGAGGATGTAGCTCTTCATGTAAGGGGTTACAGGCAGTAGCTCTTCATATAAGGGGTTACAGGCAGTAGTTCTTCATGTAAGGGGTTACAGACTGTACCTCTTCATGTAAGGAGGTGCAGGCTTTAGCTCTTCATTTAAGGGGTTACAGGCTGTAGCTCTTCATATAAGGGGTTACAGGCAGTAGTTCTTCATGGAAGGGGTCACAGGATGTAGCTCTTTATGTAAGAGATTACAGGCAATACTTCTTCATTTAAGGGGTTACAGGGTGCAGTTCTTCATGTAAGGGGTTACAGGCAGTATTTCTTCATTTAATGGCTGTAGCTGTTCATGTAATGGGTTACAGGCTGTAGCTGTTCATGTAATGGGTTACATGCAGTAGGAAATCATGTAAGGGGTTTCAGACAGTAGTGCTTCATGTAAAGGATTACAGGCTGTAGTTCTTCATGTTAGAGGTTACAGGCAGTAGCTCTGCATCTAAGGGGTTACAGACAGACAGTAGTTCTTCATGTAAGGGGTTAGAGGCTGTACTTCTTTATTTAAGGGGTCACATGCAATAGTTCTTCATGTAAGTGGTTAGACAGTAGTTCTTCATGTCAGGGGATACAGGCTATAGTTCTTCATTTAAGGGGTTATAGGATATAGCTACTCATGTAAGTGATTACAGGTAGTATTTCTTCATGTAAGGGTTTTAGAGGCTTTAACTCTTCATGTAAGGGTTAGAAGAAGTAGTTCTTCATGAAAGGGGCTACAGGCTATAGCTGTTCATGTAAGGGGAATGTTGTAGTTCTTCATGTAAGGGGTTATAGGCTGTAGCTTTTCATATAAGGGGTTACAGGCTGTAGCTTTTCTTGTAAGGGGTGACAGGCAGTAGGTTTTAACGTAAGAGGTTACAGCCTGTAGCCCTTCATGTAAGTGGTTACAGACAGTAGTTCTTCATGTGAGGGGTTACAGGCTGTAGTTCTTCATTTAAGGGGTTACAGGATGTAGCCACTCATGCAAGTGGTTACAAGCAGTAGTTCTTCATGTAAGGGTTTACAGGTTGTAGCTCTTCATATAAGGGGTTACAGGCTGTAGCTTTTGTTGAAAGGGGTGACAGGGTTCATAGTGTTCATAGGTTAGTACTAGGCTAACTGCCCTTGCAAGCCATTTTAAGCCTAGCCAATTATCCCTTGTGAGACTCAAACTCTGCACCTTGTGTTTGTAAGGCAAACACCTTAACCATTAGGCCACCCAACCAACCAATAGACAGGCAGTAGTTTTTAACGTAATAGGTTACAGGCTGTAGCTTTTCATGTAATGGGTCACAGGCAGTAGCTCTTCATGTAAGGGGTTACAGACAGTAGTTCTTCATGTAAGGGGTTACAGCTCTTCATATAAGGGATTACAGGCTGTAGCTTTTCTTGTAAGGGGTAACAGGCAGTAGTTTTTAACGTAAGAGGTTACAGGCTGTAGATCTTCATGTAAGGGGTCACAGGCAGTAGCTTTTCATGTAAGGGGTTACAGGCTTTACTTCTTCATTTAAGGTGTTACAGGGTGTAGTTCTTCATGGAAGTGGTCACAGGCAGTAGTTCTTCAGGTAAGGGTTTACAGGCTATAGTTCTTCATGTAAGGAGTTACAAACAGTATTTATTCATTTAAGGGTTTACAGGCTGTAGCTGTTCATGTAATGGGTTACAGCCAGTAGATAACCATGTAAGGGGTTTCAGACAGCAATGCTTCATGTAAGGGGTTACAGGCTGTAGCCCATCATTTAAGGGGTCATAGGTAGTAGTTCTTCATGTAAGGATTTACAGGCAGTAGTTCTTCATGTAAGGAGTTACACATAAGTAGTTCTTCATGTAAGGGGTTACAGGCAGTATGAAATGGGTTGCAAGCAGTAGCTTTTCATGTAAGTGGTTACAGGCCATATTTCTTCATGTAAGGGATTACAGGCTGTAACTCTTCATGTAAGGGGTTACAGGCAGTAGTTTTTCATGTAAGGGTTTACAGGCAGTAGCTTTTCATGAAAGGCATTACAGGCAGTAGTTCTTCTTGTAAGGGGTTATAGGCTGTAGCTCTTCATATAAGTGGTTACAGACAGTAATTCTTCATGTAAGGGGTTAGGGACTGTAGCACTTCATGTAAGGGGTTACAGGCAGTAGTTCTTAATGTAAGGGGTTACTGGCTATAGCCCTTCATACAAGGAGTAACAGGCAGTAGTTCTTCATGTAAGGGATTACATGCTGTAGCTCTTAATTTAAGGGGTTCTTCATGTAAGGGGAAACAGGGTGCAGTACATCATGTAAGTGGTCACAGGCAGTAGTTCTTCTGATAAGGGGTCACAAGCACTAGTTCTTATGTAAGGGGTTACAGGCAGTATGTAAGGGGTTACAGGCAGCAGTTCTTCATTTAAGGGATTAGAGGCTGTAGTTCTTCACGTAAGTGGTTACAGGCTGTAGTTCTTCACTCCCATGTCCCCACCACATATACCCCAAAGCATCCCTAATACCTGTCTCCCACCTTGTATCTCTTAGGAGCAGGTCTTAAACACCTTCTCCAAGGCCAAAAACACAGCCTCTATGAGACCAGACAACATCCCAGGCTGTGTTCTACAAGGGTTAAAACAGGAATTAGCATCACCATTGGGCACACTTTTCAATCACAGCCTAAGCAATGGCTTTTTCCTAGTGGAATGGAAAACAGATACTGTCATCACTTTGCATGAAGACAGTGCATCTACAGACCCCAGGAACTATAGACCCATTAGCCTGACCAGCCTTATCAGCAAGGCCATGGAACAAATCATCATGGACCTTATTAACAAAGATATAAAAAATCTCCAAATGCTCAGTCCCACTCAGTCTGGCTTTGTCAAAGGGAGATGATGCCTGTTAAATTTGGTGGACTTGTTTGAGACAGTCTCCAAAGCCCCGAACGAGAGCAGATCTGTGCATATAGCCTACCTAGATCTAGTCAAGGCCTTTGATACAATCCCCCACTCAGGCATCATTGATAAATCCACTCAGCTAGGTATCAACCTATATATTGTCAGGTGGGTTGCAAACTGGCTCAGTAATAGAACCCATATGGTCAAAATAGGGGACTCCACCTCCTCCAGCAGACCCATAACCAGTGATTAAAAACAACAACCACAAAATAAATGAACTTGAGCCTTTTAATAATCCAGTAAGTGAAACAACATCCAGTAAGTGCTTTTGTCTATGATTAGACTTCTTCAGACTGAATGAAAAAAAATGAAAAACAACTTTATATACACACCATAATTAGTTAAATCTCATCAACTGAGAAGCAATTAAAAAGAATTACAGCACAATTAAAAACAATTACAGCACAATTAAAAACAATTACAGCACAATTAAAAATTGAAAAGCCACAATGGCTGCTTCAGTGTTTCAGCTTCTTCCTCCTTAAATAGACTTTAAATTTTGCTCATGATTGAGCCCCGGAGGGTTGCAGTTGCTGCATCTAACCTAACTATCCAGCAATACTCCCTCCAGTCCAGTTCTTCTTCAGCATTCAGCCTCCCATTAAAATCAAATACGCCATCCAATATTAAAAGCCTGTATACTGTCAGGTGGGTCACTGACAGAACCATACGGTCAAAACAGGGGACTCCACCTCCTCCAGAAGACCCGTAACCAATGATGTTCCACAGCAATTGGTTCTGGGACCCCTGCTGTTCAGAATCTACTTCTCCAAAGTACAGTCTAAAACTAAAGGATCGTGGCTGACGACTGCAAACTGGGAACAATCATTGCAACCCCTAGCAATGTCAACAGCCTGCAAGAAGGTCTTATGCAGACTAATTTCTGGTGCCAATGGTCTTAAACTTAATGCTAAAAATTCATTATCATCCCCTTCAGCAGGGGTAATGTTCCTGCAAATTGCCACATCAATAACAACACCCTAAGCATACAGTCAGTGGTTAGAGATTTGAGAAAACAGGTCAACAGCAGCCTTAACTTCGATCACCATGTCTCCACAGTGGTAAAAATAGTAATTTATTTTACATAAGTAAGGGCATTGCCTCCAGAAAAATAGAGGTTCCCTCATCAGGCCAATAATACAGTACAATGCTCCCTTTGGTATGTCCCTTTCCAAACACCTGCAGCATTTGGAGAGACCACAAAGGTTCCTTACAAAGAAAATTCAGGGTCTTCATGATCTGTCTTATGTGAACAGACTGAAATCATTGTCACTTTATTGTGGGTCATGCAGACTGCTCAGATGTGACCTGTGCCTTACATATAGAGCAATCTCTGACCCAGCTTTAATGAAAATGATGCACATTCAAAAGTCAAATGGCATATGGGTCACTCACTCAAAGGACCTTAACCTGGTATGTGACATCAACAGAACTTGCTGGAGAGACAGATTTGTCTCACAGAGTTTGCCCCACCTTTGGAACAAGCTTCCCCTTCATTTTAAACAGAGCTCCTTGTTGGCTCTTTTTAAGTGTACTTTGGATGATTGGATAGGTGACCAGAAATTCACCCCAGGGGTTCCATGTTTATCCCTTTTGAACAGGGGAATAGATGCTAATTTTGGTGCCTGCTTGAACCAGACACCCTGTGAACATGGGTTGAACTTGTCTAGGCTTGTAAGGGCCCTGGGGCCATTAACCTAGTAACCACCTATGATTTAGGGAAGTCCAGATCTGAGATCTCAGTGGGGCAGAATAGACAGAAAGTTTCCTGATTAACCGTGAGAAATCAGAGGGCTGGCTGGACTGGATAAGTATATGCAGACTCAGCACAGAAGGGTGGCTCAGAGAACTACTGCAATAATCAAATGACTTCAGATGTGCATCCTAGACTTACAGGAGGGGCTAAGGTGTGGTCTTCTGTCTGCTGTTTCATGTCTGAAAGTATCAACAGACAAATCTATAAACAATAGTGGAAAAAGCATTTCATTAACAGGACACATCAGCAGCCAAATTACTGATTTTTAAACATTTTGGAGAAAGTTAGAGCAAATAAAATGTAACAAGAAACCTGAATGTAAATGTGACTTGCAGTTTTGTAAGTGACAAAGGGTACTTATCTTTAGTCATTTTTGTACTGCAATGTGTTGCTCTGGGAACCAAAAAAAATGGTTTCAGTGTGTACTACAAGTTGTGGGTTGGCCATTGTCTGTCCATGTCACCTTTTTCATAACTGAAATTCAGATCTGTATAAAAATATATTATACGCTCTACTTGTAGTTATCTGGAAAATTATACCAGTCATTAAATAGACTTAGTATAAAATATTTTCTCAAATGTTTACAATACTACTAGTCAGAAAATAAAAACATTGCAAAATATGAAAGTATATGACCATTAATTCAGACAGTATGAAAATTAACTTTCTGACAGCCCTCTCAACTATAGATTTTCATATAATGTCCAAAGTTTTGGCTCATATTTTTAGTCTGTTCCTCATAAAATTTGTGGTTTTCTGGCAAAACACTGGGATGATCTGAGGACTGAATTCATTAAATAATGACATACACTTGAGTTTCAGACTTCAAATCCTTCAGAAAATGCAAGTTAAAGCAAACCCTGCTACTCTAGCAACTTTCTAAGTTTATAAGAGCAATATTTAAAATATGTCCCTATTTCTGCCCCCCCCCCCCATTTTGTCAGGCTTCATCTATATTTCTTGCAGTAAGAGGTTGAGAGATATGCTTTGTGATGGGCACTCCTGCTGGGGATTTTGTCCCTACACCTCCATGCAGGGCTTTGTCTACTCCGCCCATTACTAATTCTTAACTCTAAAACACCACAGAGGTAGAAAAAAATTACTCTATCTGTTCAAGATCATATACTCTGGTATCACAAACTACAAAGGTGTTTCTATAAATACCAGGAGCAAAACAGAATTTCTAAATAACAACAAATAAGATGTTTCATGCAGCTGTATACAAAAATTCATTCCCCAGATTGCTATAACTTGAGCTAAAGGCTCTTGATAAAACCATACACATAAATAAATAGATAGTCAATTGTTATGGTATGTCAGCTTAAAAAGACAGAAAAGACATGATGGATTACAAACATTCTAAGATGTACACTCCCTTGTGAAAAATAAAGAAATAAAAAAGATTTCACCTGTGTGAAAATCAAAGTTTAAACTGTATATTTAATTGTCGCATGTTAAATATATTTATTTGTTTGTTTGTTTGTTAACCAGCTATGTGGATTGGCCTTCTTGAAGAATCATGTTCAGAAATGATGTGAACCAATGGCAAAAATTAAATTATTGCAAGATAGCAGAAACACAGTTTTATCTAGATTTATTCAACAAGAGAACATGAGGCACCAAGTGTTACTTTGTAAGCATGGTAAAGCTCCAGCCTTCAGCATTGCTGAAATGGCATACAGAAGTACATTTACAAGACAGCTGAGACAACACAGAAACTGTGCTCAGTAGAACAATTTGCCTTTTATTGCTCATCTCCAAGAAAATTCCATAATCATTGATTTAGCGAAGATACGCATTTGTTTACTGTTCTGCCAGCTAGCCAGCTGGTCACACACCAACAGCAATCATTACTGACATTAATTGCTTGATGGCATGGAAAAATGAAGGCAGCTCAGATGATAATGAAGTCAGTTTGTGGACTCATCAGATTAAAGGATTTAAAGCTCTTGGTGCAGACGGCTGTTGTATCATATGGGACTGCTGCTCTTCATGGCTAATAAAATATCAGATATAGTGGGTATAAAAAGTTTACACACCCCTGTTAAAATGCCAGGTTTTTGTGATACAAAAATGAGACCGCAATAAACAATTTCAAAACTTTTCCAACCTTTAATGTGACCTATAACCTGTACAATTCAATTGAAAAACAAACAAATCTCTTAGGGGAAAAATATAAAAAATAAAAAAACATACAATAAGCTGGTTGCATAAGTGTGCACACCCTTAAACTAATACTTTGTTGAAGCACCTTTTGATTTAATTACAACATTCAGTCTTCTAAGGTACACACCTGCCATCAATTAAAGAGACTCTGATTAACCCCAAATAAAGTTTAGCTGTCCTAGTAGGATTTTCCAAACATTTACTCAGTTGTCTGCTACAGCAAAAGCCATGATTCACCGAGAGCTTACAAAGCATAGAAGGGATGTCATTGTTGAAAGGTATCAGTCAGGAGAAGGGTACAAAAAATTTCCACAGCATTGGATATACCATGGTACACAGTGAAGACAGTCATCAGAAAGTGGAGAAAATATGGGACAACAGTGACATTGCAAAGACTGGACGTCTCTTCAAAACTGATGAAAAGACAAGAAGAAAACTGGTCAGGGAGGCTGCCAGCTACAGAAATTTCTGGCAAGTACTGGTTGTATACTACATGTGACAACAATCTCCTGTATTCTCCATATGTCTGGGCTATGGGTTAGGGTTGCAAGATGGAAGCCTTTTCTTACATAGAAAAAATTTGCAAAACAATACACCAAGTCTCCCAAAAGCATGTGGGAAAATATGTTATGCTCTGACGAGACCAAGGTTGAACTTTTTGGCTACAATTCCAAAAGGTGCGTTTGGCCCAAAAACAACACTTCACATCACCAAAGGAACACCATCCTCACAGTGAAGCATGGTGGTGGCAGTATCATGCTTTGTAGTTGCTTTTCTTCAGCTGGAACTGGGGCTTTAGTCAAGGTGGAGGGAATTATGAACAGTTCCAAATATCAGTCACTTTTGGCCCAAAACCTTCAGGCGTCTGCTAGAAATCTGAAGATGAAGAGGAATTTTACCTTTCAACATGACAATAACCCCAAGCATACATCCAAATCAACAAAAGAATGGCTTCACCAGAAGAACATTAATGTTTTAGTCTGGCCCAACCAGAGTCCAGACCTAAATCCAATAGAAAATCTGTGGGGTGACCTGAAGATGGCTGTGCACAAGAGATGCCCTCACAATCTGACAGATTTGGAGCACTTTTGCAAGGAAGAGTGGGCAAATATTGCCAAGTCAAGATGCGCCATGCTGATAGACTCCTACCCAAGAAGACTGAATGCTGTAATTAAATCAAAAGGTGCTTCAACAAAGTATTAGTTTAAGGGTGTGCACATGTATGCAACCAGGTTATTGTATGTTTTTTATTTTTATATGTTTTCCCCTAACAGATTTGTTTTTAAATTGAATTGTACAGGTTATAGGTCACATTAAAGGTGGGAAAAGTTTTGAAATTATTTATTGTGGTCTCATCTTTTTATATCACAAAAACCTGGCATTTTAACAGGGGTGTGTGTAAACATTTTATATCCTCTGCATAACAGCAAAAGACAGCACTGCAGGAACCCAAGACCCTTCTGCAGAAAATGTAAACATATCCAAACAAACAGCAGCAGGGTCACCCAAATAAACAACAGCATGGTCATCATGACAAAAACATAAAATATCCAAACAAACAGCAGCAGGGTCACAATGTCAACAAGCATAAAATATCCAGACAAACAGCAGCAGGGTCACCATGACAAAAAGCATAAAATATCCAAACAAACAGCAGCAGGGTCACCACGACAAAAAGCATAAAATATCCAAACAACAACAGGGTCACCACAACAAAAAGCATAAATTATCCAGACAAACAGCAGCAGGGTCACCATGACAAAAAGCATAAAATATCCAAACAAACAGCAGCAGGGTCACCCAAATAAACAACAGCATGGTCATCATGACAAAAACATAAAATATCCAAACAAACAGCAGCAGGGTCACAATGTCAACAAGCATAAAATATCCAGACAAACAGCAGCAGGGTCACCATGACAAAAAGCATAACATATCCAAACAACAACAGGGTCACCACAACAAAAAGCATAAAATATCCAAACAAACAGCAGCAAGGTCACCACGACAAAAAGCATAAAATATCCAAACAACAACAGGGTCACCACAACAAAAAGCATACAATATCCAAACAAACAGCAGCAAGGTCACCACAACAAAAAGCATAAAATATCCAAACAACAACAGGGTCACCACAACAAAAAGCATAAAATATCCAGACAAACAGCAGCAGGGTCACCATGACAAAAAGCATAAAATATTCAAACAACAACAGGGTCACCACAACAAAAAGCATAAAATATCCAAACAAACAGCAGCAGGGTCACCATGACAAAAGGCATAAAATATCCAAACAAACAGCAGCAGGGTCACCATGACAAAAAGCATAAAATATCCAAACAACAACAGGGTCACCACAACAAAAAGCATAAAATATCCAAACAAACAGCCGCAGGGTCACCATGACAAAAAGTATAAAATATCCAAACAAACAGCAGCAGGGTCACCATGACAAAAAACATAAAATATCCAAACAAACAGCAGCAGGGTCACCATGACAAAAAACATAAAATATCCAAATAAACAGCAGCAGGGTCACCATAACAAAAAACATAAAATATCCAAACAAACAGCAGCAGGGTCACCACAACAAAAAGCATAAAATATCCAAACAAACAGCAGCAGGGTCACCATGACAAAAAGCATAAAATAATTTATTAGTGACAGGATAAGCACTTTCAGAAAACAATTTCCTTCATCAGATCCTACCATTAACTGACATGCATATAGCTATGTGTACTACTTTTAAAATGTCATAAGCCAAATAGCAGAACTCATATGACTCATGCAATTTCCTGGTGAATCACAAAACAGCAGATGTGATTTCCTGATGCATCATAACTCATTCTCAAAACAAATAAAAATACACATATATGAAAACACAAACTAAAATATATATAAAATATAAAAGCATATAAAGGACATAACTATCTTCTTCTTCTTCTTCTTTCGGCTTTTTCCCGGTTAGGGGTCGCCACAGCGGATCACCTTGTCCGCACATTGAATGGCAGTGGAGTTTTACGGTGTCGAGTTGCCAGCCTGGCGCCCAAACTTCCACAGAAGGCACACTCACATGCACACCTAGGGCCAATTTAGAGTGTCCAATCCACCTACAGCATGTCTTTGGGATGTGGGAGGAAACTGGAGCACCCGGAGGAAACCCACGCGACCACAGGGAGGACATGCTGACTCCGCACAGAAGGCACCCCAGCCGAGGATCGAACCGGAGAACCTCTTGCTGTGAGGCAGCAATGCTAACCACTGCACCACCGTGGCCGCCCATAAAGGACATAACTATAACACATAAATATTATAAAAAAAACTTCATAAATGTGTTTAACATAACCAGATCACAGTCTTCAAGCTTTCAGCACAGATTTTAAAGGAATACAAGCATTTAAACCTGGCAGAACATGCTCACACAGTTCTGCTATCCAGTATGTTTCCCTTACCTCAGTGGCATTTTCCAAATCTCCACTCCTAATGCTGTTGCTGATATAGCTATAAAGGAAAAGCTATGATTAGGGTAAAGTGCTACATGTTGAGACAAAGCATTGTGTTCTAAACTGTTACGTATAGCATACTGATGTAAGATTCATTGCTTAAATATCTGGTTCATTTCACCTAAATAGAAACAAGTGCAATGGTTGCACTTAGCAATATATATCACATTTCTAGTAGTGCATGTAGCATATCCTTTATAAAAATAATCCTTATGTGTACTTGGATGTGAAATTTTATTTAAAGTATTTATAAAAGGACGTGCCTTGCATCTTTTTCAACGGTATGTACCTTTCTTTTCTGATGCAAATCTAAAACTATGTGTATTAGTTGGTCTGTAACATAATAGGTCTTTCAAGTTACTGTTCCGCTTATAACGAAAGAGAGGTACATATTGCAATTGTCTTATTAGTCAATATGATTATAATGTTACAAGTAAAGAAAAATTCTTAAAGAAGCACTGAACATATTACCGAGTAACAAATACTGACTTTTGATGTATGACAAAGACTATGGAACAAAGTGTTGCAGTATCATAGTATGCAGCAATATTCAGATGGAAAATGTCGAACTTATCATAGAAACACGATATTATTTATGAACTATCATATTCATTTATTTATTTATTTAACATTTGTTAACCGGGAAAGTCCGACTTGGAACAAAGCCAATTTTCAGCGGAGGCCCGAAGGGAAATGCTCCAGATATATGTCTTTCTAACATGGGAGGAAACTGGAACACCCAGAGGAAATCCACTTGAATGCAGAGAGGACATGCAGACTCCGCACAGAAGGATCCCAGCCAAAAATCAAACCAGAGAACCTCTTGCTGTGAGGTGACAATGCTACCGCCGCACCACTGCGCCATCCTATTGATATTCATATTCATCTTGTAACAACTATTTTTGCAGCAGCAGCAGCAGCAGTGTAACCTTTCTTCTCTACTGATAAGATTGTACTGTTTCTCACTTTTTATCTGGATAAACCTCAGATCATACCTTTCACCCTCTTAGCTCAGGAACTCTAGACAAACTCTGACATAATGGGGGACAAAGACCCAAAAATAGGGACAGATTTTAAATACTGCTTTTATAAGCTTAGAAAGTTCATATAAAATAAAATAGCAGGATTTGTCTTAGCATGCATTTTTCTGAAGAATATGAAGTCTGAAACTCAAATGTATGTCATTATTTAGTGACTTAATTCTTCAGATCATCTCAGTAATTTGCCAGAAAACCACAATTTTTTTATGAGAAACAGACCAAAAATATGAGGCAAGAATCTGGAATTCTGAAAAGATCTGGACAGTTAAGAGGTATGCCACAGATGACTTCAGTCCTTGACCCCCTGACCATATTTCCATCTATCCCTTGTACCCAGTGCCCATAAGACCACTCCCAGATAATTTTTTTGGCAAATGGGGGCCAAGATTAGGCAGTACAGTGGCATTTTACAATATTGAATATTAAGAGCAAGTCCTGGCTCCTGGGATTTGGGGGGGTGGAAATGTAAGGAGCTGATGTTCTCTAATGTGTGAAGCTGGGAAGAGGACCCAAAGCTCAAACTTCTCCAGGCCTGTGTTCTACTAGTCATAGAAGTGACACATGCAATACACTGTAGCAAGGTGTGCCTCCAGCCCTACTACTGACATCGTCAAGAAACCCCAGCCAGCAACTAACAGGTTTTCCTGATGGTTCCCCAGATTACAGCAGAGAATCTATGTTGCAAACACTACAGCATATATCCCCCCCCATAAAGAGTCAATCAGGCCACAGATCTTCACTCCCATCCCACATCATCTCTCAGGCAAGTGTTTTTCTGATCATATGGGCCACAGGCAGACCTTTGCTTCTCTTTCCTGCTGTAACAGCTAAATAATTATTTCTGATGAGCTACCATTTTCTTTGCTATAAAAACTAAGCCTACAATGTTTGAGCGCTGTGAAAAAAACATGAAAAGAGTAAGTGAGTTTACAAGTAACACAAGAACGCCATACCTCTCAAACTCTTAGAGCAAGAAAAATGGACAAAGCCATAAATAAAAGTGGGACAAAGGCCCCAAAATAGGGAACATTTTAAATATTGCTCTTACAAACTTAGAAAGTTGACAGTATAACAGGTTTTACATTAACATGAATTTTGTGAATGGTATGAAGTCTGAAACTACATGTGTGTCATTTTATTTTTTAACTTCAGTCATAAATGATTTGCCACTAATTTGCCTGAAAAATACAACTTTATGAAAAACGGGCCAAAAATATGAGGCAAGAATCTGGACATTCTGCAAAAATCTGTACACTTGAGAAGTATGGTCAGGAGCGCTGTGAGAAAAATCTTAAAAAAAGAGTAAGTGAAATTAAAAGTAACATAGGAGCTCTAAGAGAAAACCTTAAAAATATGTGGTTACAAGTAACACAGGAGTGGTGGGAGAAAACCTTAAAAAAAGAGTAAGCGATGTTACAAGTAACAGAGGAGTGGTGGGAGAAAACCTTAAAAAAAGAGTAAGCGATGTTACAAGTAACAATAGCCACAACAGCACATAGACTATATATGAAAACAGCTGCTGCACTGATCCACAAGAAACTAACTCAGCAAGTACAACTTGTTTAGGTTTGCATCCTCAGTCGCTATTTTTCATAGGAAATCACTACAGGTGAGGTTTTTGAGTATGTACGGGTAGTGATTCCTTTCTTTTGAGAGATTTCTAAGTTGTTTGACTTTCTGTGCCAATGGAGTTGGTGGCTATAAGTTCAGGCGATTGTGCAGCACTTACCCTCAGCAAAAATACTTACAGTAATTTTTTTCATCCAGATGATTTTTGCTGCACTCAGGGAATTGCTTCCTCAAGGAGTTGTCATTCAACGGCTCATAGTGGGAGCTGTGGAAACACCAACGACACTGCAGAGTTTCTGAATTTTTTGGCATGACTGAAATAGCAGATTGTTTATTACACAAATGAAAATGAGTGGCATTATCTGATTAATGCACTGGTGTGCAAACAGAGCCTCTGAGCTGCAAGTAGACTGACCAATTACACAGGCATTTTGAATTCTCTGACTCTGTCTTTGTGCAATATATCATACAAGTGTCTTCAGTGAATCATTAATGCACTGCATTCTCTATTATTCACTATTATTATCATACAAGTGTCTTCACTGAATCATTAATGCACTACATTCTCTATTATTCACTATTATTATCATACAAGTGTCTCCAGTGAATCATTAATGGACTGCATTCTCTATTATTCACTATTATTATCATACAAGTGTCTTCACTGAATCATTAATGGACTGCATTTCTCTATTATTCACTATTATTATCATACAAGTGTCTTCAGTGAATCATTAATGGACTGCATTCTCTATTATTCACTATTATTATCATACAAGTGTCTTCACTGAATCATTAATGGACTGCATTCTCTATTATTCACTATTATTATCATACAAGTGTCTTCAGTGAATCATTAATGCACTGCATTTCTCTATTAGTCACTATTATTATCATACAAGTGTCTCCAGTGAATCATTAATGCACTGCATTCTCTATTATTCACTATTATTATCATACAAGTGTCTTCACTGAATCATTAATGGACTGCATTTCTCTATTATTCACTATTATTATCATACAAGTGTCTTCAGTGAATCATTAATGCACTGCATTTCTCTATTATTCACTATTATTATCATACAAGTGTCTCCAGTGAATCATTAATGCACTGCATTCTCTATTATTCACTATTATTATCATACAAGTGTCTTCACTGAATCATTAATGGACTGCATTTCTCTATTATTCACTATTATTATAATACAAGTGTCTTCAGTGAATCATTAATGCACTGCATTCTCTATTATTCACTATTATTATCATACAAGTGTCTTCACTGAATCATTAATGGACTGCATTTCTCTATTATTCACTATTTTCCTTCAGACTGAGATGGCTTTGGAAAATTGAAGGGTAGTGAGGAGTAGTTTGGATCACAATATACTTAATATAAACAAAACTGTTTCTTACAGCACTTCTGAAATTGTTAGTCATGGTACAGCTATCTGCTGAGTAACTATTTAGTAGTTAACTCATTCATACCCATAGTGCTTTGTGTGCAATCTCCAGTCCATGCCTACACCTCGAGTTTTAAAGTGAAAGCCTTCTCTCTCAAGTGTAAAGTGTGTTGCCAACTAAAATTAAAATATTTTGTTCACCTTTACAATTAGAGAAGTACAATCAGGATTGCTGAATTCCATGATCGCTCATCTTTAACTGCAAACATAAAATACAGTTGATATACCAAACAATTAAGTAAAATAGAGTTTCCAATATTTTATTTGGTTTTATCTTCCTTTTATGTACTTTATATTTGATTACCAGGATTGTACACTGGTCACAACTGACCATGTCATAAGATCATGGGATCATAGAAAGGGCCCTTACAAGCCTATCCAAGTTCTTACTCTTATTTCCATGATCAGTATATATTGCCCCTGTCCAAGAAGGACACAGGTGGAACCCCCAGGATGAATTTACAGTCACCCAGCCAATCATCCAGATTGCAGATGAAGAGGGCCAATGAGGTTCTCTGTTTGACATAAAGTGGAAGTCTGTTCCAAAGGTATAATAACCTCTGTGAGACAAATCTATCCCTTCAGTAAGTTTTATTAATGTCACATACCAGGTTAATGTCTTTATAATAAGTACCCTGTGTACCATTTGACTTTCAGATATGAAGCATTCCTAATAACACAGGGTCATAGACTGCCTTATATGCAAGGCAGAGATCACCTCTGAGCAGTTTGTATGAAACAGAATAAAGTGACAGTGATTTCAGCCAATCCCATAGGATAGATGGTGAAAACATTGAATTTTCCTTGTGAGGAACCTCTGTGGTTTCTCCAATTGCTGCAGGTGCTTAGAAAGGTACATACCAAAAGGGGCATTTTACTCAATTATTGGCCCGATGAGAGAGGAGTACAGGGGGGGGGTAATAACTTTTTTTTTCTGGAGGCAATGCCCTCACTTATGAGATGAGCAATATAGAATGCCCTTCTTACCACTGTGGAGGTGTGGTGGTCAAAGGTAAGGTTGCTGTCAACCTGTGTGCCCAAGTCTCTCACCACTGAGTGCATACTTAAGGTGTTGCTATTGATGTGGTAATTAGCAGGAACATCACTTTTACTGAAAGGAATGATAATACAGTTTTTGCATTAAGTTTAAGGCAGTTACTTTGGCACCAATTTTTGTTTGTGTAAATCCCTCTTGTAGGATGTTGACATCCATTGGAAATTCCATGACCACTCCCAGTTTGCAGTCTTCAGCAAATTTTGTAAGCCACAGACCTTTAGGTTTTGCTTTCTACTTCAGAGAAATAGATTACAAACAGTAGAGGTCCCAGAACTGATCCCTGATGAACAGCACTAGTTACAGGTCTGCTGTTGGAGGTGGATTCCCTATTTTGACTATATGGGTTCTATCAGTGAGCCAGTTAGTGACCCATCTAACGATATAAGGGTTGATGCCTAGTTGGATGAGTTTGTCACCGATGCCTGAGTGGAGGATAGTGTCAAATGTCTTGGCCAAGTCCAAGCAGGCTGTATACACAGATTTCCCCTTGTCCAGGGCCTTGGTGACTGTCTCAGAGAAGTCCACTAGGTTTAACAGGCATGATCTCCCTTTTGCAAATCCAAACTGAGTAGGGTCAAGTGTTTGGATATTACCTATATCTTTGTTGATAAGGTCCATGATGATTCGCTCCATAGCCTTGCAGATAAGACTAGTCATGCTAATAGGTCTATAGTTCCAGGAGTCAGCAGAAGCACCACCTTTGTGCAAGGGAATAATGGTGGCTGTTTTCCATTAAACTGGGATAAAGCCGGTGCTTAGACTATGAATGATAAGAGCAGCCAATGATGTGGCTAATTCATGCTGGAGCCCATGTAGGATGCAGCTTGGGATGTTATCAGGTCCCATGGATGCTGTGATTTTGGCCTTAGAGAGGGCATTTACGACCTGCTCTTTAGAGATACAAGGTAAGGCACGGGTGATAGGGATGTCATGGGGTATGTATGGCATGGACAGGGGAGTGACATTTTTACAGAAGCTGTTGGCCAACAGGTTAGCTATGCCCACAGGCTCAGTATATGTGGTATCAGTAACTACCAGTTCTGCACAAATCTGGACCTTTCCTTTTAGGTTACAGATGTAACTACAGAATGCCTTGTGGTTGTCCTTTGTTGAGGAAGATAATTTGGACTCATAGTTTGCATTGGATGACTTCACAAGAAATCTTATTTGCTTGTTTAAGCAAAGGGTTTCCAGTATAGAAAGGCTCATTCCCTCTTACTCTTAGCAATTTCTTCTTCTTAATTGTAAAGCCTGCTAATGGCACTTGTCCACCAGGCAGGTTTGCTCTTCCTTGAGAAGCTTGATTTGCTCCCATCAGGTACGGCAAGTCAATGCAGTTATACAGGTGTTTGTATAAAGTTTTGGTGTAACGCTCTGCATAGTTGCAGTTCCATCTGAATGAGGAGATGCAATTAAGCTATTTATACCATCCTGTAAGAGGTTATTATCTGCTTTGGAGAAGTTTTTTAGTTTAGTTGTTGCTGGGGTGGGGTTAGGTGTGATAGTTACTTCGAAAGAGACCAATTTGTGGTCAGATCTCACCAGGGAGGACCTCATGGGGGTGTGCTACAGTGGTCCCCCATATTGGTAAGCACCAGATCCAAGATGTTGGCACCCCTTGTGGGGGAGTAAACCAGCTGGTTCAGGGCACTGGAGTTAACAAAATTGAAGAATCTTTGGGCAAATGAGTTTGAGCATGAATAATTTACCCAGTCAATGGATGGGTAGCATGAATAATTTACCCAGTCAATGGATGGGTAGTTAAAGTTGCCCACAAACACAAAAACATGGTGTTTGGATTTATCTTGACAGACTCAAGTAGATCCAAATAGACAGAGTGGGTGTCTAATTCATGGAGGGGGTCCTATAGCTGGCAATGACTTGAATAGGTGTCCTACCAACAGTTAATTGCACCTGTATCTCCAGGGAAGCATACTGATTAACCAGTCTGAATGTGTATTTATTTTTAATGAATACTGATACACCACCTCCTTTAGTTTTCACACCTTCAGTTTGAGGTCTTAACATGTTGAAGGAGATGTAACCTGGTATGACTGGGGTACCAGGTCTCTGTGACTGCCCAAATGTCTTAGGACAGCTTTCAGTGAGTGCAGTTTCATGTTGAGATTCCTAGGGTTTAAGAGCATAACATTGAGGTTGTTTTTAGATGGAGTTTTTACACTGGGAATCTTGTTCTTGAGACACTGCCTAAAAAAAGCACTATGGGGGTAGCAAGAGCCTTAGCCAATAGCCGAAATCCAAGGGGCGGCAGATGAAGACTATGTGTTACATTAGGGACTTCCATTTTAACATAGTTATTAGACATTAGACAGGCTAAAGGGTAAAAGAGACCTAGAAATTGTGTTCCATTTATGCATAAAAGACAGTTAAGCAGAAAGAAAGAATAACCATGCTGGTCAAGCATGAAGGACAGTTTATTAGAAATTAAAGCTAAGCATAAAGTGTGCAGAAAATACAGAATGTTCTTTTCTCAAGGGAAAGATACAATCTTGCCAGCTACAGAATGTTCCTTAATGAAATGTTAGATTAAGACCAGGCCTGGAAACCAAGGGAAACAAGGCTAAGAGGGTGTGTGAAGCATCACAGGATTTTGGTATTATTAAAATATACTTCAGATACAGTTAGGGAAGTCAGTTAAGGTTAATTAGTTCATTCGACCTGAAATTACAGAAAAGATTACAGACACTCGAGTCTGAGTACTGAAGTCAGGTCAAATAAAGACTGTTTCTGTCTACATCATTCGACAATAAGAAGATATGTGTAGTAACTTTGGATACATTTATCAGCACTGTTAATGAAGATAGTATTCAAATATTATGAACATCTAATAAAGCCTTAATGAATCAACTACAGTGTTTAGAGAATTCATTCTGAAAAGCACACAAGACTTGGCCCATAATGAAGAGACTGGCACCTGTTCACCATGAGTTTGGGTAATTAATAGATAAAAACTTTAGTTTCAGTCTCATTTCAGTTGTTTCCAGTTAATTCCAGTACAGTACAGTCTTATCAATTCTTGCAATGGCAAGCCACTATGAATGGGGCAAACAGTTAAAGTAACTCCCAAAACCCCATAGAACCTTGCATCAGCAGTCAGACTACATGTATTCTACAAACAATCTACAGAATACCAGTGTTTCGTTCAACTACATGTGTTCTACAGAGAGAGTATTCCAAGAAACCTTTTCAGCAACACTTCAGAACATAAAACGGAAAGAGCTGCATTAAGTAACCCTTTCAAGTACAGTTTTACTGCAGCAGCCATCTTAACTTCAAGATTTCATTAACAGTTTATAGTGACAGCAAATGTTTCATAACAGACGTTTCAGCAGCATACCAGTGTTTTTCCATAAATAAAGACTGTAAACTCTATACAAAATAACCACCACAAGAATAAAAATGAAGAAAACGGCAGTATGAATTGATGGTTCACTCTGCAGTCCAAATAAAATCTTATCACACATCAAATAATGAACGAACACAATGCTGAATGGACGGCAATAAAAAACTTTTAATCACATACACGTAAGCGCTTTCACAGTTATTTCTCAACTGCTTCTTCAGACAAATAATAATCAATGCTCATTCATTTTAAACACAATTTCAATCGGTAACCACCAATCACTACTCCCATTTATTTAAACCTCTATGTTCATTAAAAGTCATACAAACATTAAAAATCTTAAATACAACTTTAAGGCATTAAAAGTTTGTTAAAAAATATTCTTTAAAAAATTTCCTATCTAATAATAGATATTGTTGCACTTTTACCTGTGAACATTCCTAGCTACTGAAATAGGCTTTAAGGGTACTTTATGATTTAAACTTCTCCCTGCATCAGCCCTTAATCTAACTATCTAACGTACTTCAGAGGTTTCTGTCAAATTTTCTATATTCCCTCCTCGTTCATTTAGTCTCACTTTCTCCATAATTAAACACTTAAATCTATGTGTATCTCCCTGGCTTATAACATCTTTGACCAATGCATTCTCCATAATTAAACACTTAAATCTATGCGTATCTCCCTGGCTTATAACATCTTTGGCCGGTGCATTATTCAATGCATTATTTGTGATACAGTATAAGTGTTCCCTAATTCTATCCTTGAATTTACTTGTCATCATGCCTATATAGTATGATGAACATGTGATGCAATATGCTAGGTAAACCTATTGGAGCTATGGCTGAAGGAGTTTCTGAACAAATAGAACTAGCATATAATCCAAATAGCTAAGTCAGTCCAGTAGTCTCAAAGAACAGAGATGGACTAATGAGAAGTTACCTCATTATATTAAAAATACAGAGAATCCATTCTTAATGGGTTCATATATCAAGGAACGAGCAGCGTATGAGATCTCCGAAGTGGATTATAGCATGTTATAGAAAGGTCTCTTTAAGATAGATAAAGAGATTTACAAACTGAAAAGACTGCAAACGCAATGCTACCATCTAGAAGCATGTTTGGAATTTCAAGTGGTGCAGAGAGTACTAAGAATACTGAACATGCCAACTTATGGGGTATGACATCCACAGTTACTCCCTAAGTGGCAAAAGCTAAATTTAGAACTGAGTTTTAGCTATCTAAGACTGCTCATTGAGGTTTTCCAACCAGAAGAGAAGACGATAATAGAATATATCATGAGAGAGCAGCATGAATTATATGAATTGTATCTGCAAGACTTAATAGTCTTAAGTGAACTGTTGGATGCAGCAGTGATTTTTGAAAAGAAACTCATGCAGTCCAAATATAACTAATTGGAGAGGGACAGGGCTACTTCTCTAATGGATATTTTTTATGTGGCCAAGGAACAGTATAAGGAACCATAATTAAAGAGATGAAGTTAAGATTGATCAAAGCCCATATGGTAATAAAGAAATACCTAAAAATTATGAGATTTTGAACCTGAATAAGGATAAAACCTCTGAGACACTGACAGTAACTGTAGAGAACCAAACATAACAGCATGAACTGAGAACAGAGCAATGGGACATGCCTCCTAATATTGGAGGAGCTAAAAGGAAAAATATTGCACAGCCAACAGTAGAGGTCACATTAGTACATCGAAGAACCGGAATGCAGCAGGAAGCAAACAATAGAGGTGAAAGCTACAGAGAGCAAACTAGTGGGCAAGCAAAAAACAGCTTCCAGGATTTTGTGTTTTTCCAAATAAAAAAACAACAAGCTGGGAGAATTAGAGAGTCAAGCCAAGAGAGGTCATTCATGGAGCAGAAGTTGCATGAAGAGGAAAATAAAAAGAACCATTGAACACTTGTATGCTGAAAAGAATGTGGATGGAGAAAACCATTTCCTGATATGGAATATACCAAAGAGAGAGCTTACTTTAGAGGAAAATTCACTATTGCAGAAAGGACTATCATATATATCTAAGGAAAGAACTGAGATAACTGATTTAATAGATTTAAAACTTTTTACGAGGAATTTTATGTTAAAACTCTTATTCAATGATACTGGGATAACTAATAATAGCAATTATGGTTTTAGAAAACCTAGTACATTTACACCTAATAATCATCCAGTAGTAGAGACGTTTAGTAGATTATATGAACAAGCGATACACAAATCAATAGATGGCCCCCTACAAGTAAATAAATATAAAACAAGAATCACGAAGGAGAGACTTGTCTTGAAATAACTACAGAATGACAAGACTATAGTGATATGACCAGCAGACAAGGGTGGGCCTATAGATATCATGGATAGTGATTATTATTTTTCTACTATGAATGAGATGTTAGCAAAACCTGAAGTATATAAAGTTATAGCATAAGATGTACAAAGAATGATTGTGCGAATACATAGCACCTTATATGAATGTTGATTATATAGAGATATAAATTTGGAGTTATATAATTGTTTAGTTATTTATGCCCCTATTATACTAACAATGCAAGGGATCCCTTAGATTCATAAGGATCCACTGCATCCTCCTTTTTGACCGACAATATCTGGCTGTAAATGGTGTACAGAAGCCATCTCTCTTTGTAGAGAGGCCAATATTAAACACTAATGAATGTATTCTAAGGGATTCTAAGCAGCTTTTGACTAAACTTTTTAGTTTTATTACTGAGTGGGGTACATAGAATAAGGAGTTCTTTCTGGTTATCATGGGTGTACAATCCCTTTTAACTGTTATTCCAAATGCCATTGGCATAGAAATAGTTAAGTTATACCTTAACAGACATAGTGGTAACAGTTCTAAGTTTGTGGATTTATTATGTTTATTAATAGAGTTGATCTTAGAAAATACCATGTTTTTGTTTGATGGAACCATATATGCACAAAAAGATGGCGTAGCTATGGGCGCATCATGTGCCAATAGCTATGCCAATATGGTCATGGCTGTATGGGAGGAAAATCATATTTTGCAACATGAAAGACAGATTGTGTTTTATAGGCATTTTGCTGGCTATCTATTTTTCATCTGGGAAGGCAATAGTAGTGATCTACAAAAATTATATGAGCATTTAAAATAGCACTACAACCTTTATGAAATTTTTGCTGAAATATTTAATATAAGAAATGGAATTTTTGAATGTGAAGTTATACAGACACCAGAAGGAACATTATCTACTAAGATCTACCATAAGGATTGTTATAGAAACACATTATTACATAGAGATAGTATGCACCCCACCCATGTTTTCACTAACATTGTGAAAGCACAAGGGCTTAGAACATCTTGGTTGAATGCAAATGAGGATGAGTTCAGAAGTGAGTTAGCTAACCTTAGAGACAGATTTATGAAGAGAGGATATAATAATAAAACACCAATATAATATTAAATAAAATACCTGAATTGAGGTCCACAGTAGGTAAACTTTACTTTTTCTGATTTTTCAGACTCTAGACATAATGAAGTAAATACTTTGGATAAGAAAAGGGAAAGTATAGTTCATATTCCAGTCTCTTATTCTAGTGATGTGAACATAGTCACTAATATTATGTACAAATACTGGCCAGTATTGACATGTGATCTTATGATAGCACAAATAGTAGGAAAGAAGCCAAGATTTCTTTTTAAGAACATAAGTTCTCTAAAGAGAATGGGATGTTACCCCAGCAAGAGTATAAATGAAAGAGAAATATTAACTGATGGAGATATAGGAACATTTTCTTGTAACAAATATAACTTTTGTTCATTCATCAATACCTCAGGGAAGTTTACTAACCCTGATACAGGAAGGAAGTATGTATTTAAGCTTAAGGCTAGTTGTGATACTGTAGATGTGGTTTACCTAGCATATTACATCACATGTTCATCATAATATGTAGGTAAGATGAACAGGAAATTCAAGGATAGAATTAGGAAACACATACAGTATCAGAAATAATGCATTGAATAATGCACTGGTCAAACATGCTACAAGTGAGGGAGATATACATAGATTTAAGTTTTTAATTATGGAGAAAGAGAGACTAAATGAACGAGGAGGCAATATAGAAAATTTGACAGAAACCTCTGAGGTCCATTGGGTAGTTAGATTAAGGGCTGATACAGGGAGAGGTTCAGATGACAAAGTACCCTTAAAGCCTATTTTAGCAGCTAGGAATGTTCACAGGTAAAAGTGCAAAAGTATCTAAATTAGATAGGAAAAATTTAAAAAAATGTTTTTTAACAAACTTTTGATGTCTTAAAGTTGTTCTATTTAAGATTTTTTTATGTTTGTATAACTTCTAATGAACATAGAGCTTTAATTAAACAGGAGTAGTGATCGGTGGTTGCTGATTGAAATTGTGTTTAAAATGAATGATTGTTGATTATTCTATACAGAATAAGCCAGAAATGATGGCACAACAGTCTCTCATTACAGAAAAGACTTTTCAGTAAGACAGTACTACTTCATGCAGAAAACAGACACAGCAGATGACCTCTACATGTAGTCAAATCAGCTGTTAACCAAAGTGAACAGCACCAGTGTTTACTTCATAAAAAGCCTCAAACAACTTCAGCAGACCAGTATTAAATCAAAGCAGTGTTCCTTCAGAACATAAAAGACATTATCCAGTTAACAGCTTTCTCCACAAACTTTTGTTTCCAGTGTGAAGTCACACAGCTAAAAAGCAAGAAGAAGGTTAATAAGCTACAGATGACAGCACACATTCTTCCAAGACTATAAAGTTATGTAAGACTTTATATACAATTTTTATTTAACAGCTCAAAAAAGTTTAAATTCATCAGTAAAAGTCATTTCCATACCTGTTGTATAAACATGCCAAGTAATACTGCTACAGTTAAAACATCAGTAAATCTTTGGTTTAATTTTAAAAAGTGGGTAAAGCAGTCTAAAAATGTTCTCTTAAAGTTAAAGGTTATTAGTTCAAGAATGTTAAATGTGTAAATGCAAAAGGGTTAAATCACAGAAGCAGGCTATACGTATGGTTTCAGACACAAGTTCAACATATGCAATTCAACATACACAGTTAAGTTGTAGCAATACAAATGTTCAGAATGTGATAAAGTCTTGTTTACATGTAATTGAAAATACAGAAGTATGTTGCAGTATTAAAATACAAATGTCAACACAGTCAACGTACATAACATCCAGGCAATGTCTCAAGTTCACATTACTTCACCTAGTTTCTTATTTTCAGAATCAAGTGCAAATATTGCACTGAGTGGGGATAAGATCAATCAGAGTGCAAATTTTGATAAAGTAAATTCCAGTATAACTAAAAACAGACTTCAGTGCAAGGTAAAATTGCTACAGTTTCAGAGCAAAATAAAGAAAGAATGCATTCCATAGTTATATATCTGATTTCTGATTGACTTACAAAGCCATGTCTGACCCAGCCCTACTTGAAATACTACACGTAAAGAAATCCCAATCCCTCCGTGCCACACACTCCAGAGATCACAACCTCATTACCACAATTAACAGAACATGCTGGAGGGACAGGTTCATCTCCCAAAGACTGCCCATACTCTGGAATAAGCTTTCCATTCATGTTAAGCAGAGCACATCCCTTGCCCTCTTCAAGAGAAATCTTGATGAGTGGATGGGTAACAGAAAGTTCACTCCAGGGATCATTTCAGTTCCCCTACTGGATAGGGCACTGTGAACTAATACTGGGTGGCATGGCACCTGGGCAATTTCGTGGGGCTTGGCTTGTAAAGGCTCCAGGGTCATTAGCCTAGTACACACCTATGAACATATGAATCTATAAAGGGTGCAGCAGTCTGGCACCAACTCAGGGCATTAATCTGTCATTGTTTAAGGTTAAAACAAATGACAATATTTCATTGTTTACAGCAAAATCAACTTCAGTTACACATAAATATTTATTAGAGGTCAAAAATGCAGTTTTGTCAAGATTTAAAGGGTCAAAGATTGCAGCAGCTAACAGTTCAAAGTGCAACAGCTCTGTACTAGGTATGAACATGTCATTAGAGTTATATGCTGTTTTAGACTTCAGAGACAAGATCTGTGCAAATGTACAGATTATAAATAATTGGTTACGATAGAAACATGCAGATTTATGGGTTAAAGATAAAATAAATTCCAGTTCAGTTGACACAGCTGAAGTGCTCAGAAATACATATTGGGTGTAGTCAGTCAAGGGAAAAAGGTAACCACATGCCTCTATGTTTTGAGGTATATCAGAACTAACAGTCAAATTAATTAGCAGAATAAAAGGTTTGCAGTTACAGTTGGCAAATATTTTTGTGTTATTGTTTTGTTTAGCAGTCATTAGTTAATAGCTTTGTATTAAAGTATTGCAATGCATAAACAATAAGCAATTATACAGACAGAGACAAAATAATGTTTGCTAATTTACAGAATGTAAAATTTAAAGTCAATGCTACATTGTCAAGGTGACAATACAGTTAGGAGTTCAGATTCTATATATAAAATAGTACATTATGTAATCAGTTTAGGACTGTAAATGTTTTGTATGGAGATGGCAGTTTGCCAAGCACATCAGATCAGATTACATCCAGCTTAGCAAGCTAAATTAAATACAGTACTGTATGCCATAAGGCATTATGGCAAAGATCAATTTATCCAAGAAAATTGTAGACAGTAATGATAAATTCTTGCAGCATTCAGTACTACTGAAAAGTTAAATGATGTCAGCTAAAGAAACGGTTATGGTGAAACAGTGGTTGGAGTTTCACTCACAGAACAGTATGTTAAAATCTAAAGGTCACAAGAGAAAATGTAAAAAGTTCAACAGTTAAAATTGATTTTATATAGGTGCAGAAATGCACAGTGTTACATTACTATTTTAGTTTCATTGAGGTTATCAGTTTGCTTCACAGAACAATATGTTAAAATCTAAGGGTCATGAGAAAAATGTATAATGTTCAACAGTTAAATTTGATTTTATATATGTGCAGAAATGAACAGTGTTACATTACTACTTTAGTTTCATTTAAGGTTATCAGTTTGCTTACCGACTTGCAAGAGCTTATTAGCAGCAAATGTTTATTTCATGCAGAAAAATGTAAATAAAGTCAGTACAGTAAGCAATGCTATCAGTTTATAGTTGTTAAAGCTGCAAATGTTTATTCCATGCAGAAAAATGTAAATAAGGTCAGGGCAATAAGCAATGTTATTAGTTTATCAGTTTATAATTGTTAAAGGTACAAATGTTATTTTAAGGACCTGATACTAAATACAATCAAGAACTTAGGTCACCCAGCCTTGCACAAGAAATGAAAAGAAGAGGTTTAAAAGGCCTAACTATAAAAATGACACGTTGACATTAAAGCAGGCCTTCCTTTATCTCATCAGTGACTGGGACAATGCAGTGTAAAATTGGCAAGAGTTGTGGTGCAGAAGTTGGCTATGTGCTTTATTTATTTCTTCAATGTTTGTTTAAAGTTAAAATGTATGAGTTAAAGCAAGTATGTATGTTTTCAGACAGTTATATAACAGTACTAGTTTCAGTTTATGTATTTATCTATGTCCAGACAATACCGACAGAAAAACAGATTTCATTTCATTTTTTATCAGTGTTCATGTAACACTGCCAAAATGTTTTCATGTTTTCAAACAATTGTATAACAGTACTAGTTTTCAGTTTATGTGTGTGTGAAGACTGGTAGAGATGGGTGAAGGCTGCCAGCCTAGACAGAATTTTATACATAATTCTATCATTTGTAAATATGAATGTGAGTCACAGGCTTGTTGTCTTAAATGAAAAAAATGCTGTTACAAAAATGTGGCAACAGTGCTCTCTACTAACCCAGTAAAAGCATGTTGTGACCCTTTGATCTAAGGTCGGCTCCAGTCTGGCTAGATAAAGGCTTCCTACCTATTGTTTTAAGGCTAACGTTAATGACCAGAATTTACATGTGGAATGTTCTTTATTGCTCTAAGTGTAAAATAATGTAAATGCAGTTTCTGTCAGCCTGGGAACACCAGGAAAGTGGAAATAATGTAATGTTTTATCAGAACTGCAGTTTCAATTTAAACAGTGAGAACCAGAGATTATTAAGCATTTTTGTCTTGAACATCCAACTCAGCACTGCCTTATGCCCTCTTTATGTAAGTAGTATGTTAGAACTGTGTTTTCTCCTAGAAGTAGCTAGGAATTAGAAAGTTTAGACTAAGTGTTTCTCTGTGATGACAGAACTGTACCACTGATTTATTTTAAGTATTTCTGTGTGATCTCTGAACTCTTGACTAGCACTGGCTGTGTAGTAGAAAGTATTGTCTTGTGGTTTTAATTATTTATTATTAAATATTTTAAAACCTTTTAACTGTGGCTGGTTTTGTGTAGAGATAAGTTAAGCTCTAGAGTACATTGCATATTTATAGAGTTTACTGTCCAGGTCACTCCAAATAAGCTTTGACTGGTTAGTCACATCTACCAATTGGATAATAATATTGCACAGTAATAATTGAACAGCATTTTAAGGGCCTTTGGGTAGCTGATAAATATTAGTGGGTGGTGGCAGATGGTACTACCATATAGTCTGGGACAAAGGGGCACAGCTGGAGAACCTGTGCCAGCCTTCCCCAGGAGTGTCTGTGTGGTTGCATAAACTCTTATCTCAAAGTGTGTGTGTGTGTGTGTGTGTGTGTGTGTGTGTGTGTGTGTGTGTGTGTGTGTGTGTGTGTGTGTGTGTGTGTGTGTGTGTGTGTCAGCTACTTGGGCAGAGACACAAAACACTGGTTGAACAGAGGGGGTACTAGAGGTTTTAGCTTGCCCACTAGGCTAAGATCTGGACCCTATAGCTGTGCCAGTGGGGAGTCTTATTGGGGACCTGGGGAGCAAGGGAGCGACCAGCCCCGGACTGACTGTGATCTCTGTGTGCTCTTAAGGGAAATTGCACTTTACTGTGTGTATTTGTTATCCTTTCCTCTCATATGAGATGCCCTCTGGTGTTAGTGGTGAGGATTGAGGCTCCTTGATTGCTGGGCCAGGGCATGGCCATCACACTGTGTTCAGACAATACTGACAGGAAAACAGATGTGAGTTATTTTTTTTATCTGTAGTCATGTAACAGTGTTAAAATGTTCTCATGTTTCAGACACTTTGGCAACAGTATTAGTTTTCAGTCTATCTATGTTCATACAATACTGACAGAAAAAGGTACTAATAGTTTGTTTTTTAGAATATAACATGTACCAGTTTCAGTTTTGCTTTTATTTGTGTTCAGTTAACACTGGTAAAATATATTCTTTTGGTATTAGTTTAGTTACCAGAATATACCCAGCTATTTTAAATGTTCAGTATATGCTAATGTAAATTTCAGTCAAGATTCAAACTATGACATTCATACTCAGTTATGTGTTAAGTATAGTACATTTCAGTCAAATCTCTGAATATAAAAATAACACTCAGTTACTTCACATTATTCAGTCATTGGTTTTAAGGGTAAAGTAACAGAATTACATAATTTAGTCATTAGTTAAGGGTAAAGTGACAGAATTATTTTGTATAGGCTTATTAAAATAAGTTAACATGACAGGCTTAATTTGTTAACTAGTTTACAAACTAAATACACTTTACATAATTATTGCATGTTAGTTGGAAAGTTATAAAAGACACTAATAGAAAATGTAAGGGTATAGACATGAAATACAGAAAGCATAAGTTTAGTAAACTATTAAAGGTTATCTAAAAAATAGGTAGTAATAGTTATTCAATGCACTTAAGGCATAACAGCACAGTAGTGCAGAGGTAGCATTGTCGCCTCACAGCAAGACATTCTCGAGTTCGATTCTCAGCTGAGGTGCCTTCTGTGTGGAGTCTGCATGTCCTCCCTGTATTCATGTGGGTTTCCTCTGAGTGCTACGGTTTCCTCCCATGTTACAAAGACATACGTCTGGAGTGTTTCTCCCCAGGCCTCTGCTGAAAATTGGCTTTGTTCCAAGTTGGACTTTCCCAGTTAAATGATAAATAATAAATAAATAAAACAGGGTAGGCTTAATTTGTTAATTAGTTTACAGATTACAGTGCACTTTACATAATTATTGTACATTAGTAACAGACAGTGCAAAGGCATAGACTTAAAATACAGAAAGTATAGGTTTTAGTAAACTATTATAGCTCATAAATATTCATAAAAATATTTCAGTCACAAATTTAGGAGGCAGACATCTAATACAGCATATAAAAGTTAAAAAAAGTAAGTAGCATTATATAGCAAATTTAATTGAAATTTTACAGACATAGGTTAATGCAGGGTAATTATGCTTCAAGACCATTTATAAAGTTATCTCTTTAGTGCAGGTTTCAATTAGTCTTCAGAAAATAGCCAACGTGCTTGATAGGCTATACAATACAAAGAAACAGTACAATGTTTAAAGATTTAAATCTATGAACAACAGAAAAAGGTTACATCATAGTACACTAAGGCACCAGTTCATAAGGTAAAAAACATAGGTAATAAACAGTGTAACTTTACCATTATAGCATACAGAGATATGGAAGAAAACTAGGCAGGGTTAACAGTTCGTACTCTGTCTAACTTAAATAAAGATTCACAAAGACAGGTTAATTAGCTTTAAAAGCCATAGAATTAAAAGACACTCATTTTCAGAATAATGTACAGGTTTTAAATATATTACTCATACATCAGAACTTAGACTTAAAGACTCTAAAGACTATGAATCTAAGTAATATAAAAATCAAATCGTAAAGTTAACAGACTTCAAGCCTGGTGAACAATTGCCTAGTTATAATTAAATCATAACGTTAAGAGACTTCAATCAAAACAGGCCATAAAAGCCCAAGTGACATCTAGTGGTCAAAATTGAAATTCCAACTTTACCAAATTAAAAAAAAAAATCAGATTATGAGTCAGGTAGCATAAAGCTGTATACAATAATTAGCAATTCAGATATAAGGTAACTACAGAAGTAGGTCCCTTTAGACTTTCAATAGGGACCTCAGGGGCACCTGTTAGATTAGGGCCTTCCATTTTAAAGTAATTATTAGACATTAGACAGGCTAAAGGGTAAAATAGGCCTACAAATTGTGTTGTATTTATGCATAAAAGACAATTAAGCAGAAAGAAAGAATAAACATGCTGTTCAAGCATGAGGGACAGTTTATTAGAAATGAAAGCTAAGCATAAAGTGTGCAGAAAAAACAGAAACATGGAATGTTCTTTTCTCAAGGGAAAGATACAGTCTTGCCAGATATAGAATGTTCCTTAATGGAATGTTGGATTAAGACCAGGCCTGGAAACCAAGAGAACCAAGGCTAAGAGGGTGTGTAAAGCATTACAGGATTTTGGTATTATTAAAATATACTTTAGCTACAGTTAGGGAAGTCAGTTAAGGTTAGTTAGTTCATTTGACCTGACATTACAGAAAAGATTACAGACACTCGAGTCTGAGTACTGAAGTCAGGGCAAATAAAGACTGTTTCCATTTACATAATTCAGGACAATCAGAAGATATGTGCAGTAACTTTGGATATATTTAGTAACACTGTTATCAGCACTGTTAATGAAGACAGTATTCAGATATTGTGAACATCTAATAAAGGCTTATTGAATGAAATACAGTGTTTGGAGAATTCATTCTGAAAGGTATACAAGACTTGGCCCATAAAGGAGAGACTGGCACCTGTCCAGCATGAGTTTGGGTAATTAACAGATAAGGACTTTAGTTTCAGTCTCATTTCAGTTATTTCCAGTTAATTCCAGTACAGTACAGTCTTATCAATTCTTACATCATATCTGGCAAAGCATCAAGGTCTGTTGATCATGTCATCCTAGGCTGACAGACATTGGATCCCCTTAGAATGACGCCAGAAGCTAAGCCAATTACTGAAGTCAATCATTTTCTGTTTGTACTGAGGCATCATTCCAGCTGAAGGTTAAATGCTGCTTAAGGTTATGGACATACCTGCCTGAGGCACAGTCTGACAGCTCAGTCATTTCTCTCTTCATATAGTCCACAGAGGTATGTCTCAAGTCATTCACACCTACATGGACATCGATGGCATCATAACAGTACCTGTTGTTGAGAGACTTGAGTGCATGTGTGATATGGCAGATCCTGGCAGCTGACAGACAACTAACCATGACCTTTTCCTTATGTGGCCTGGTGAGAGGCACATCTGTGTGTCTCACAATGGAATCAACTATTAATAATACTTTTTGACTGTGTTTTGCCTTAAGGGTTTGATTTCCAGGTACTGGTAGGGTGAAATAATTCAGAAAGGAAAAAAAAAGAGACAACAGAGAGATAGTAAGCTGTAAATATCAAACATGTAACAGAAAGTAACAATCTACTGCAAAACTGTGCTGTAACTATTAACAGATTTAGCAAAAATTATGAGAGAAATGCAACTTTTGCAATTCACATGATTACATTTTCAGTTTGTATCATGGTGGAAATCATGTGGGGTAATGAGATTCAGGGCAGGGGGGGTTAGGAGGTAGAAGTAGTTGAAGACATTAATGCTAAAGTTGAGAGGCTGTTATGTGATGTGGACTGCTGTGTGGCAAGTACAGTGATTTGGTGTGGAGGATTTTTTTTAAGTTCAGTCCTGAAGGTGGGGAAGGAAGATTGTAATTCCTTTAAGTGAGGAGGGGAGTGATTCCCACAAATTAGGACAAGGATGGAAAAAGAGTGGTTTGTGCACTGTAGCCTGGTTTGTTGGGCAGCAGAGGGTTGTTCAGGAAAAGCATCTGAGGTTGTAGTACATGTGTTTAGTAAAAAGTCTGGCAGCTTTTGTGGGCTGTGGAGGGCTATTCAGGAGAAGCATCTGAGGTTGTAATATTTGTGTTTAGTGTAAAGTCTGGCAGCTATTGATGAGAATATGTTAGGCTGGAGACATTTGAAGATGCGAGAGCCTAATAGTAGGTGTACTCTGTGCTGCACTGGAAGCCATTTTGCTTTTTTGACAGTGAGACAGTGATGAAATTACAGATTTTGTTTTCAATAGACTTTAGCGTGCAGGTGTTTTTCTTAGAGACTCTGGCTATTAGAGGAAGTCCATATTCGAGTTGGGCCAGAAGGACTCATTTGCCTATTACTGCCCTGAATGGTTTGAGTAGGTAGGGATGATTTTCCTGCCCCAGAAGTGAAGTGAGTTAACTTTTACCCTCAATGTTTCTATATGCTTTTTGTTTTTGTAGAATTAAGTGTTGGTTTGTGGTTAATGAACCAGGAATTGAGGGAGTTAGGGTCTTTTTTATAGTTGCACCTAAACTGTGCAGTGGTTCTTGCTGGACCTAAAGAGTACCGGGTCATCAGTGTAGAGGATGAGATGTAGAGTAGAAAGGTCATGAGGTAGTTTGTTAATGAAGAGAAGAGAGGAAAACTGGGATAGAACATTGGGGTACTTCCATTGAAAGAGGTGTGGGACAGAAGAAAAAGTCTATTTTAACTGTGCAGAATGTATTTAACAAGAAGTCTTGGAACCAGTTGATGGATCTGTTACAAATGTCAAAGTTCTGAAGAGAGAGAGAAGGAGGAGTTGGTGGTTAATAAAGTCAAAGGCTTTTTTTAGGTCAATGAATATTGTTCTTGTCAAGTTACCTTTGTCCATGTTGAGGAAAATACTGTCAGTTAGGCACCAACATGCTATCATTGTAGTATAACCTGTCTAAAATAGATGATGCTGTAGGGTAAGGAGATGGTGTTGTTGAATGTAGGTTGAGAGATGTATACAGATGATTTTTCTAGCACATTCCCAAGAGTGGGTAGGATGGAAACAGCACAAAAGTGTGAAGTGTTTTGGGGTTTAGGCTGTTTTGGGGTTAATGAGTGCTGTTTTCCAAATGTTTGCTATTATATTTTGTGTCAGATAAAGGTTAAAGATGTGAGGAAGAAATTCTCTGCATTGGTAGATAAACAATGAAAAGATGCGGTTTATACTTGAGGTAGAGTCTGTGAGCATGTCTTCTAGCAGGTTATCAATTTCTTTACGTGAGATTATTTTTTGAAGTAGAAAGTGGGATGAAGGGAGAGGGCTCTGGGACACACAAGAAGGGAGAGGAGATGCTGCTGATTGTGGGGGGTAGCTAAACTCTATGACAAAGACAGATCAGGTAAGTAGTCCTTGATTAGTCTGGATTAGGTTTAGGGAGGATTTCTTGTCATAGGACTTGTGACCAGTGAGCACAATGATCTCATGCCAGATGTATTTTGGTTTATTAAAGAAGCAAAATTGCTTGGTTTTGAGATGGTTTGTTTTGTGCCGCTGTACAGATTGTTTAGCCAAGATCTGGAGTTTGGGAAAGGTAGCATAGCTGTCAAGGATTAGATTGTGGGTAGCATAGCTGTCAAGGATTAGATTGTGGGTAGCATAGCTGTCAAGGATTAGATTGTGGGTAGCATAGCTGTCAAGGATTAGATTGTGGGTAGCATAGCTGTCAAGGATTAGATTGTGGGTAGCATAGCTGTCAAGGATTAGATTGTGGGTAGCATAGCTGTCAAGGATTAGATTGTATAGCTGTCAAGGATTAGATTGTGGGTAGCATAGCTGTCAAGGATTAGATTGTGGTAGCTGTCAAGGATTAGATTGTGGGTAGCATAGCTGTCAAGGATTAGATTGTGGGTAGCATAGCTGTCAAGGATTAGATTGTGGGTAGCATAGCTGTCAAGGATTAGATTGTGGGTAGCATAGCTGTCAAGGATTAGATTGTGGGTAGCATAGCTGTCAAGGATTATTTTTTCCATGACTGTCAGGCTTCATCCCTTAGCTTGAGAAAGGATTTAAGCTCTTTAGTGAGCCATGGTGTTTTCTCTTATTTAAAATGGTATTTTACCGGGGGGGGGGTGGGGGTTGCGCTGGAGATGAAGAAGTATTTGGGTTAGGGCATTAGCTGGCAGGTTAGGGTTTTGTATATTTAGTATGGTTGACCAGCTAAAGGTTGTCAGATGGCTTTTCAATTTGGTGGTATTTTGTAAGGAATGAGGTCTGAAGATAAGTTTAGGCAAAGCTTTTATAAACAGGTTGCTGATCTGAAAAATGACTGGTGAGGGATCACTGAAGGTAGGGTGAAGAATGGAAATATTTGAGACAGTTGATAGTGCATTAGTGATTAGTACATCAATAGTAGAGTAGTGACTGGAGCACATATTTGAGAATGTGGGTTCTGTTATAAGTTATAAGAGGCCCTTGTTAGCTAGAAATGTCATTGGAGAGGAGAACTGAGAATTTAATTTGAAAATCTCCCCAGGATAAGCAGATCATTGTTTCTGCAGCAGAATCCTTTCTTACTGATGTTGCTAGCCGAGACAATTTCAGAGAATAAGGTTTTAAATTTTGAAAGAGAAGAAGGAGGAGGTAGATATGTTGTTTCAATAAGTACAGGTTTGTTTTTCTTTGTGCTGAATTTTAGGAGAACTCAGCTGCAATCTATGTCTGTTGTAGTTTTGGATTTGGTAGGATGGTGTGGGCTTAAGCTGGTTTTTGTATAGTAAAAGAGTGACCCTTCCTTTCCTATTACCCGGTCTTACATCATACTCATAACTGTATGAAGGGAGTTAGTTTTGGATTTGGTAGGAGGGTGTGGGCTTAAGATTGTTTTTTGTAAAGTAATAGAGTGACCCTTCCTTTCCTATTACCCGGTCTCACATCATACTCATAAGTGTATGAGGGGAGGAGCTGCTGAAAGTTGGGGCTGCTTGGCTGGATCCTAGAATCAGTTACAGCTTTAATGTCAGGGTTGTGGGAGTAAAGGTGGCACTTATTTGGTCAAGTTTGTTGGCAATGCTTTGTGCACTGATGTTGGCACAGGAGATATGGTTGCCTGTGCAGTTTGTGGATTAAGAGGAGTGGTGGAAAGGTCCAGGATTAATTTCAGTGCTTGCTACTGATATTGATTATTAGAGTGGTTGGGGTAAATTTGTAGAGATGCTTAGAAATTTGGATGTAAGTGTTATTAGTATATGTTTTAAAGTAGGAGGACAGTTGTGCTCAGAGTGTTTGTATGTGGAACAGGTTACTGGTGACTAGAATGGAAAGTAGGGATATTTTGTTACTGAATGGTCATAGCAGAGTGTGGGAGAGAATGGAGAGGGGTGTGGATTATGTATGATGAGTGGGAAATAGACATTCTGGAGAGACACAGAACATTAAATATGAGATGTGTAGTAAGAAACCCTGACGGCATCACAGTTGGTGTATGTCATAGAATGCAGATATGAGAGGGAGCAGGGGTTGAAGAGTGGTGTGAAATGGGGGGTTATGGATGAGTAATTTTGTGGAGGGCAAAGAGGATTGCATTCCCTGATGTTATGGTATTAAGTTGATATGTCTTTAATGGGAGAGTTGGAGGGGATGGAGAGTGGGAGGAGAACAGTATGTATAAAGCTGAAAACCGGGGGTGGGGTGAGCGAAGCAAGCAACAACAACATGGTGCACTACAAATACTGTAGTGAATCGCTGTGGGCATGTGCAGTATTGGAAGCTGCACAGCCAGCAGTGTGTGATCCTGGCCAATTTAAATAGAACTGGGCAACTGAAATGTGACCTGAGTGGAGAGTTTGCAGTAACACAGTCCAGCACTCACAGCTGATAAGCAAGATCTTGTCAGAAAAAGTGTGAGTTAAACATTTGCAGAGCAGCACAGCTTCCTTACTATTTGGAATGAGATGTCACATGAGATGTTGCATGTTCTGCTTGGCTTTGCAAATGGTAATGCTAGTAGCTGTGCAGAACAGATGACTGCTGATCTTTGGGGCCAACAGTATGAGGCACACCATTTGCAACTGAGAAAGCAGTTTATCTGGAAGCTTCCTCAAACAGGTGAGGGAACCAGGCTGGCTCTCTGGCAAAATCAGAGTGTTAGAGTGTGTGACTGACCATAGCTTGCTGCATGTGACAAAAGTCCTGGATAAATACAAGAGAATCTCAAGGCGGATTCCCCAGCGGCCATGAAAACACATCCTGAATGCAGTGGCTAACTCCTACAATGCTTAAACCTCTACACATATTATTGATGGAATAATGGTGATTATGAAATTCAAATATAAACATTTTATTTTATATTTGTTAAAGTAAGTTCCTTCCCTTCATGGGAATACAGCATGCTGCCATCTCAGCTTGTCCGTTATACCCCAAACTGCACAGAAGCATGACCTGACCAGAGGACAATTCAGTCAGATTATCAGACATATGTGCATGTTTTGGTAGAATGGATTGGGATGCATTGCTGAGAATTGTTTGTGGGGAATGAACGACTTTCTTTTTCATTATCCTCAGTAATGAGCTTTTTCCTGTTTCTATTAATCCTGCACTCAGGATCAAAGCCAGAAGGAGAAGAAAACAAAATCATCAACAGATTTTAAATATTGTACCCATATACCAAGGAATTGACCAGAATAACAGGTATTTTGTTAGCATGCATTTTTTACAGGTTCATAGGTGAATACTAGGCGAACTGCCCTGAAGGGCCACTTTAAGCCTAGACAATAGCCCAAAGTCAGAATCAAACCCTATACCTTGGCAAAGACCTTAATTATTTGCAGCAATAAGCAGTAGCTTCATACAATCACGTATGAGAAGTGTTTACCTCTGATTTATTGACAACTCAAGATGTTCAAAACCACTGTCACAGCAACCGCAATGAAAACAGTACAAGTGTAAAGCTTTTTGCTGTCAGACAGTGCAGCCTATTGGCCACCACACACACACACAGACAAATGAGATAACCAATTACATCTACTTTTACTGCGCATACCTTATATTTATTTTTATTTATTTATTTACATTTGTTGACCGGGAGAGTCTGACTGGACGTAGTCCATTTTCAGCGGAGGACCGGGGAGAAAAGCTCCACAGTTAAAATAAACAGACAGTAGTTACATTGGATTACATAGCGATTAACAATTTAACATAGCAATTACTTACAACATATTTACAGATGAAGAACATAGTACATCAGTAGACAACTAGAATCTTTATCTGTGAAATACATAACAGACATTAACAAATGTTACAATAAGAAGTTCCTGCTGTATAATAAGTACTAGGCTTATGAGCATCTGAGCTTGCTATAATCAAAGCAGTTAGTATAGTGGAAAGAAAGGTAGTGGTTGGATGAGGTGGGTGATATTAAGAGTGGGAGTGGCAAGGGCATAGCCAGCATGTTTTTATGTGCGCTTTTAGTAAAGTTTTGAAGTGGGTGCATGATGGTATGGAGGTAATTGTGGGTGGGAGAGAGTTCCATAATTTGGCTATGGTGCAAGACAATAGTGCTTCACCAGCAGAGTTATTAGCTTTAGTGATCTGCAAGTGATTTTTGTTGCTGGATCTTAGTGGTCTGGTGGTACGATAGGGTTGGAGTAGATTCTGGAGGGATGGGACATTTAGTGGATGGTTTACTAGTTTGTGGGTGAGTGAGAGTTGATACCATTGAAGGAGGTGAGAGAGTTCAAGCCAGCCCAGTTCAGCAAGTGAGAGACAGTGGTGACTATGGTAGGATGCCCCTGTGGCGAATTTCGTGATTTTGTTGTAGCAGGTGTCTAGTTTGTTTAGAATGCATTGCCTTAGGTTGGTATATATTGGAGAGGCATAAAGTAGGGTGGAGATAAGGTGGGAATTTGCTATTGAAATCTTTGCTGCTTTGGTGAGAAGTTGCTTATTTCTGTATAACGCTCCTAGTTTTTTGTGGACTTTTTTTATGGTCATGGATATGTGAATGTCAAATTTTAGTTTATTGTCTATTTCCAACCTAGCAATTTGGTGTGTTCAGTTGGGTATACAGTGGTGTTGTCTTTTGCTGTGATGTTAAAGTGAGAGTGTTTTGAGTATGTTTGGTGGGTTGGAAGATGAGTAGTTTAGTTTTGTTTGGGTTGAGTATTAATTGGGCATCAGATAACCAAGTTTCAACAGAGGAAAAGGCTTCCTGTGTTACTTTTTGCAGTTTAATTAGGGACTGGGCTGAGCAGATGATGGCTGAGTCATCTGCGTATTGTATGAGTGTGCCATGTTTGGTGGCAGAGGCTAGATTATTGGTGAAAACAGAGAAGAGTAGGGGTCCAAGGATGGATCCTTGGGGAACCCTTATGGTGACAGGTAGTTGGGGAGATATGTCATTCTGCCATACAATGGATTGTTGGCGGTCAGACAGGTAACTCTGAAACCAGTTGGTGACTGATTGAGAGAAGGATAAGTTATTGAGGACAGACTTATATGTTTCTGTGCGACCAAATGAATGCCACAGCAATGCTTCACCTAGCTGCTCTTATATGCATACAGTGTAACCCAATACTACCTACACATGCACACAAACACACACACATGCACATACATGCACACACACACATACACGCACACATGCGCACATGCACACACACACACACACACACACACACACACACACACACACACACACACACACACACACACACACACACACACACATGCATACACACACACTATTTTCAAATACAGTTTCTTTTAAGCACCTTACTTAGCTGGGATCCATAAACGTCTTTGCCCATAATTTTGGAAATGTTTTCTTGGAGGTTTAAGTCTATAGTGTGCAGCTTTTAATTACACCTGGTCAATTAAACTGAGTTTTGATTGCCAGATCTCACATACTTCACTACAAGTGGATGAACACATTGCAGTCAACTTGATTCAAGACAAATCAAGAAATAACAAACAGCCTGCATGTGAAACATTTAAAAATATGCAGACTGACTGAAAAAGGGAACACAGATGGGCACTTTGTTGAAAGAGATCTAAATATACATAAACAAAAAAAAAAAAAAACTTTCAGAAGGGAGACAAGCAGATTCAGTGGCACACCTCTCAATAGTCTCTCCCACCCTTTGTCATGTGGGAAAAATGTTTCACAGCTTCAGTTAGCTACTGCTTACTAATCCCATGACACTAAGCAGGATACCTCATGAAACGTACCCACCATTTGTCTTCCTAGAAGATATCTAAAGAATCTTCAAGCCTCTGAAACACACCCCTGCATTAAAGCAATGCAATAACTATGGTTAAGTAATAAGAAAATTGTAATTGAATAGTGTACATTTTAAACATAAGGTTTAATTATAATGTAATTATTGATATTGGATAACTAAAGATTTTCATTGTACTGCATATACTGCAGATTCTCTCCAGGTCTCCACTGAAAATGGGTTGTTGTGCACAGTCAGGCTTCCCCAGTCAATAAATGCAATAAACATATATGTGTATAAAAACATAAATAAATGAACAGACCCTTTCCAGCTCTGGTGAAGAGCTGCACCATTACCTAATAAAGGACTTTCATGTCTGTCATTATGTCCACAATCCTCGATGCTGTTTTTACACATGGATGCATTTGTGAAATAGTTAAACTACATTACCATGTTGTATGTTGAGAACAGAATGTCTTTTTCTTCACCACAGTCAAAGAGCAGCATACTACAGGTCAGAAACTCCAGAAAGTCAGCATTTCGGAGTATGAAATCAACTAATCATTGATCATGCTTTTAAATAGTACTGTGTGTGTGAGTGTGTGTGTGTGTGTGTGTGTGTGTGTGTGTGTGTGTGTGTGTGTGTGTGTGTGTGTGTGTGTGTGTGTGTTAGAGACAGTGAGTGAGACAGAAGCAAAACACATCAAATATAGCAGGTTTGGCCATTATTTCTTTTTCCTCGTAGCAGAGGTCTACAAACTTAGAATATGTCAATTTCATACTCAGAATACACTACAACCTCACAAAGGACGACTACATCCACCAAAACCCCGGTCCATCCTAACCTGTTGACCCTAATCCTCCTACTATATCCCCTACCACCATAGCTCCAACAAATAGACCTCCTAACTCACTGCTGGCCTGCCATCTAAACATTAGGAGCATAAATAAAACTCAGCACCTGCATGCCTTCTTAGCTGTTCATTCCCCAGATATAGTATGCTTGCTACAAAGTTTGAGAAATCATTTTATGCTCATCTTCTGAGAGAATTGCTTGGCTGCAATCATCTGCATAAGAAGTTGAAGTTAAGTGAAACTTGCAGTGGTGTATTTTAGTCTTCTGTTAAGCGCAAACTTGCAGTTTTAAAAGTACTGTATTTTCATTTTTTTTCTTTCCTAACTGTATGTTTCATTGAACAGTGTGCTGTGTGTCTCTCTGCTATAAGAGGGGGTGGTGGTCTTACCACTTCTTTGTTATCTGATATTTAATAGGCTATATGGCTTCCTTTATACTTTAAGTGCTTGCCGCAAAGTTTGAGAAATCATGTTATGCTCAACTTCTGAGAGAATTGCTTGGCTACAATCATCTGCATTAGAAGCTGAAGTTAAGTGAATTTTACAGTAGTGTAGTTTAGACTTCTGTTAAATACAAACTTGCAGTTTTAAAAGTACTGAATTTTCATTTTTTTCTGTTTCCTAATTGTGTGTTTCATTAAACAGTGTGCTGTGTGTCTCTCTGCTATAAGAAGGGTGGTGATCTTATCACTTCTTTATCTGATATTTAATAGCCTAGAGGGCTTCCTCTGTTCTTAAGTGCTTGTCACAACATTTGAGAAATCATATTATGCTCAACTTCTGAGAGAATTGCTTGGCTGCAATCATCTGCATTAGAAGCTGAAGTTAAGTGAAACCTGCAGTAGTGTAATTTACTCTTCTGTTAAGTACAAACTTGCAGTTTTAAAAGTACCATATTTTCATTTTATCAGTTTTGTAATTGTGTGTTTCATTAAACAGTGTGCTGTCTTCTCTCTGCTATAAGATGGGGTGGTGGTCTTATCAGTTCTTTGCTATCTGATGTTTAATAGCCTAGAGGGCTTCCTCTGTACTTTGAGTGCATGCCACAAAGTTTGAGAAATCATTTTATGCTCAACTTCTGAGGGAATTGCTTAGCTACAACCATCTACATTAGAAGCTGACGTTAAGTGAAACTTGCAGTAGTGTATTTTAGTCTTATGTTAAGAACAAACTTGCAGTTTTAAAAGTACCATATTTTATTTTTTTCTGTTTTCTAATTGTGTGCTTCATTGAGCAGTGTGCTGTGTGCTTCTCTGGGTTAGTGGTCTTATCACATCTTTGTTATCTGATATTTAATTGCCTAGAGGGCTTGCACTGTACTTTAAGTACTTGCCACAAAATTTGAGAAATCATTTTATGTTCAATTTCTGAGTGAATTGCTTGGCTACAATCATCTGCATTAGAAGCTGAAGTTAAATGAAATTTGCAGTAGTGTATTTTAGTCTTCTGATAAGTACAAACTTGCAGTTTTAAAAGTACTGTATTTTCATTTTTCTGTTTCCTAATTGTGTGTTTCATTGAACAGTGTGCTATGTGTCTCTCTGATATAAGAGGGGGTGATGGTTTTATCACTTCTTTGTCATCTGCTATTTAATAGCCATTAGGGCTTCCACTGTACTTTAAGTGCTTGCCACAAAGTTTGAGAAATCATTTTATGCTCAACTTCTAAGACAATTGCTTGGCTACAATCACCTGCATTGGAAGCTGAAGTTAAGTGAAACTTGCAGTAGTGTATTTTAATCTTCTGTTAAGTACAAACTTGCAATTTTAAAAGTACTGTATTTTCATTTTTTTCTGTTTCCTAATTGTGTGTTTCATTGAACAGTGTGCTGTGTGTCTCTCTGCTATAAGAAGGGATGGTGGTCCTATCACTTCTTTGTTATCTGATATTTAATAGCCTAGAAGGCTTCCTCTGTACTTTAAGTGCATGCCACAAAGTTTGAGAAATCCTTTTATGCTCAACTTCTGAGAGACTTGCTTGGCTACAATCATCTGCATTAGAAGCTGAAGTTAAGTGAAACTTGCAATAGTGTATTTTAGTCTTCTGTTAAGTACAAACTTGCAGTTGTAAAAGTACTGTATATTTATTATTTCTGTTCTCTAATTGTGTGTTTCATTGAATAGTGTGCTGTGTGTGTCTCTGCTATAAGAGGGGGTGATGGTCTTATCACTTGTTTGTTAGCTGATATTTAATAGCCTAGAGGGCTTCTTATGTACTTTAAGTGCTTGCCACAAAGTTTAAAGAATCATTTTATGCACAACTTCAGAGATAATTGTTTGGCTACAATCATCTGCTTTAGAAGCTGAAGTTAAGTGAAACTTGCAGTAGTGTATTTTAATCTTCTGTTAAGTACAAACTTTCAGTTTTAAAAGTACTGTATTTTCATTTTTTTCTGTTTCCTAATTGTGCGTTTCATTGAACAGTATGCTGTGTGTCTCTCTGCTATAATAAAAGATGGTGGTCTTATCACTGCTTTGTCTGATATTTAATAGTCTAGAAGCCTTCCCCTGTGCTTTAAGTGATTGCCACAAAGTTTGAGAAATCATTTTATGCTTAACTTCTGAGAGAATTTCTTGGCTACAATCATCTGCATTAGAAGCTGAAGTTAAATGAAACTTGCAGTAGTGTATTTTAGTCTTCTGTTGAGTACATACTTGCAGTTTTAAAAGTACCGTATTTTCATTTTTTCTGTTTTCTAATTGTGTGTTTCATTGTACAGTGCGCTGTGTGTCTCTCTGCTATAAGAGGGGGTGGTGGTCTTATCACTTCTTTGTTATCTGATATTTAATAGCTTAGAGGGCTTCCTCTGTACTTTAAGTGCTTGCCACAAAGTTTGAGAAATCATTTTATGCTCAACTTCTGAGAGAATTGCTTGGCTACAATCAACTGTTTTAGGAGCTGATGTTAAGTGAAACCTACAGTTGTCTATTTTAGCCTTCTGATAAGTGCAAACTTGCAGTTTTAAAAGTAACGTATTTTCATTTTTTCTGTTTTTAATTGTGTGTTTCATTGAACAGTATGCTGTGAGTCTCTCTGCTATAAAAGGGGGTGGTGGTCTTATAACTTCTTTGTTATCTGACATTTAATAGCCTAGAGGGCTTCCTATGTACTTTAAGTGCCTGCCACAAAGTTTGAGAAATCATTTCATGCTCAACTTTTGAGAGAATTGCTTGGCTACAATCATCTGCATTAGAAGCTGAAGTTAAGTGAAACTTGCAGTAGTGTATTTTAGTCTTCTGTTTAGTACAAACTTGCAGTTTTAAAGTACTGTATTTTCAATTTTCTGTTTCCTAATTGTGTTTCATTGAACAGTGTGCTGTGTGTCTCTCTGCTATAAGAGGGGGTGGTGGTCTTATCACTTCTTTATTATCTGATATTTAATAGCCTAGAGGGCTTCCTCTGTACTTTAAGTGCTTGCCACAAAGTTTGAGAAATCATTTTAAGCTCAACATCTGAGAGAATTTCTTAGCTACAATCATCTGAATTAGAAGCTGAAGTTAAGTGAAACTTGCAGTAGTGTATTTTAGTCTTCTGTTAAGTACAAACTTGGAGTTTTAAAAGTACCGTATTTTCATTTTTTCTGTTACCTGATTGTGTTTCATTAAACAGTGTGCTGTGTGTCACTCTGCTATGAGAGGGAGTGATAATCTTATCATTTCTTTGTTAGCTGATATTTACCATCCTAGAGGGCTTCCTCTGTACTTTTAGTGCTTGCCACAAAGTTTGAGAAATCATTTTATGCCCAACTTCTAAGAGAATTGCTTGGCTACAATCATCTGAATTAGAAGCTGAAGTTAAGTGAAACTTGCATAAGTGTACTTTAGCCTTCTTTTAAGTACAAGCGGGGAGTTTTAAAAGTAAAGCATTTTCATTTTTTCTGTTTCCTGTTTCATTGAACAGTGTGCTGTGTGTCTCTCTGCTATAAGAGGGGTGATGGTCTTATCACTTCTTTGTTATCTGATATTTAATAGCCTAGAGGGCTTCATCTATACTGTAGGTGCTTGCCACAAAGTTAAAAAATTCATTTTATGCTCAATTTTTGAGAGAACTGCTTCGCTACATTCATCTGCAATAGAAGCTGAAGTTAAGTAAAACTTGCAGTAGTGTACTTTAGTCTTCTGTTAAGTACAAACTTGCAGTTTTAAAGTACTGTATTTTCATTTTCTCTGTTTTCTAAATGAGTTTCATTAAACAGTGTGCTGTGTGTCTCTCTGCTGTAAGAGGGAGTGATGGTCTTATCACTTCTATGTTAGCTGATATTTAACAGCTTAGAGGGCTTCCTCTGTACTTTAAGTGCTTGCCACAAAGTTTGAGAAATCATCTATGCCCAACTTCTAAGAGAATTGCTTGGCTACAATCATCTGCATTAGAAGCTGAAGTTAAGTGAAACTTGCAGTAATGTATTTTAGTCTTCTGTTAAGTACAAACTTGCAGTTTTAAAAGCACTGTATTTACATTTTTTCTGTTTCCTAATTATGTGTTTCATTGAACAGTGTGTGGTGTGTGGCTTTGCTATAAGAGGGGCTGGTGGTCTTATCACTTCTTTGTTATCTGATATTTAATAGCCTAGAGGGCTTCCTCTGTACTTTAATTGCTTGGCACAAAGTTTGAGAAATCATTTTATGCTCATCTTCTGAGAGAATTGCTTGGTTACAATCATCTGCATTAGAAGGTGAAGTTAAGTGAGGCTTGCAGTAGTGTATTTTTGTCTTCTGTTAAGTCCAAACTTGCAGTTTTAAAAAACTGTAGTTTCATTTTTTCTGTTTTCTAATTGTGTGCTTCATTGAACAGTGTGCTGTTTGTCTCTCTGCTATAAGAGGGGGTGGTGGTCTTATCACTTCTTTGTTATCTGATATTTACTAGTGTAGAGGGCTTCTTCTGTACTTTAGGTGCTTGCCACAAAGTTTGAGAAATCATTTTAAGTTCAACTTCTGAGAGAATTGCTTGGCAACAATCATTTACATTAGAAGGTGAAGTTACATGAAACTTGCAGTGGTGTATTTTAGTCTTTTGTTAAGTACAAACCTGATGTTTTAAAAGTACCGTATTTTCATTTTTCTGTTTCCTAATTTGTGTTTCATTAAACAGTGTGTTGTGTGTCTCTCTGCTATAAGAGGGAGTGATGGTCTTATCACTTCTTTGTTAGCTGACATTTAATAGCCTACAGGGCTTCCTCTGTTCTTTAAGTGCTTGCCACAAAGTTTGAGAAATAATTTTAAGCCCAACCTCTATAAGAATTGCTAGGTTACAATCATCAGCATTAGAAACTGAAGTTATGTGATACTTGCAGTAGTGTAATTTAGTCTTCTTTTAAGAACAAACTTGCAGTTTTAAAAGTACCGTATTTTCATTTTTTTAGTTTTCTAATTGTGTGTTTTACTGAACAGTGTGCTGTGTGTCTCTCTGCTATAAGAGGGGGTGGTGGTCTTATCACTTCTTTGTTATTTGATATTTACTAGCCTATAGGGCTTCCTCTGTACTTTAAATGTCTGCCACAAATATTGAAAAATAATTTTATGCTCAACTTCAGAGAGAATTGCTTCGCTACAATCATTTGCTTTAGAAGCTAAAGTTAAGTGAAACTTGCAGTAGTGTATTTAAGTCTTCTGTCATGTACAAACGTGCAGTCTTAAAAGTACCGTATTTTCATTATTTCTGTTTCCTGATTATGTGTTCCATTAAACAGTGTGCTGTGTATCTATCTGTTGAATGGTGGTCTTATCACTTCTTTGTTAGCTGATATTTAATAACCTAGAGGACTTCCTATGTACTTTAAGTGTTTGCCACAAAGTTTGAGAAATCATTTTTAGCTCAACTTTTGAGAGAATTGCATGGTTACAATCATCTTCGTTAGAAGCTGAAGTTAAGTGAAACTTGCAGTAGTGTATTTTAGTCTTCTGTTAAATACAAACTTGCAGTTTTAAAAGTACTGTATTTTCATTTTTCTGTTTCCTAATTGTGTGTTACATTGAACAGTGTGCTGTGTGTCTCTCTGCTATAAGAGAGGGTGGTGGTCTTATCACTTATTTATTATCTGATACTTAATAGCCTACAAGGCTTCCTCTGTACTTTAAGTGCTTGCCACAAAGTTTGAGAAATCATTTTAAGCTCAACAACTGAGAGAAGTTCTTATCTAATATCATCTGAATTAGAAGCTGAAGTAAAGTGAAACTTGCAGTAGTGTATTTTAGTCTTCTGCTAAGTACAAACTTGCAGTTTTAAAAGTGCTGTATTGTCATTATTTTTTTTTCTAATTGTGTGCTTCTTTTAACAGTGTGCTTTGTGTCTCTATGCTATAAGAGGGGGTGGTGGTCTTATCACTTCTTTGTTATCTGATATTTACTAGCCTATAGGGCTTCCTCTGTACTATAAATACTAGTCACAACGTTTGAAAAATAATTTTATGCTCAACTTCTGAGAGAATTGCTTCGCTACAATCATTTGCTTTAGAAGATGAAGTTAAGTGAAACTTGCAGTAGTGTATTTTACGCTTCTGTTAAGTACAAATGTGCAGTCTTAAAAGTACTGTATTTTCATTATTTCTGTTTCCTGATTATGTGTTCCATTAAGCAGTGTGCTGTGTGTCTCTCTGCTGTAAGAGGGGTGGTGGTCTTATCACTTCTTTGTTATCTGATATTTAGTTGCCTAGAGGACTTTCTCTGTACTTTAAGTGCTTGCCATAAAGTTTGAGAAATCATTTTATGCTCAACTTTTGAGAGAATTGCATGGCTACAATCATCTGCATTAGAAGCTGAAATTAAATGAAACTTGCAGTAGTGTATTTAAGTCTCCTGTTAAATACAAACTTTCATTTTTAAAAGTACTGTATTTTAATTTTTTCTGTTTTCTAATTGTGTGTTTCACTGAACAGTGTGCTGTGTGTCTCTCTGAAACACAGTGATAAGTGGTCATATCACTTCTTTGTTATCTGATATTTAACAGCCTAGAGGGCTTCCTCTGTACTTTAAGTGCTTGCTGCAAAGTTTGAGAAATCATTTTATGTTCAACTTCAAAAAGAATTTCTTGGCTATTAGAAGCTAAAGTCAAGTGAAACTTGCAGTAGTCATCTTTTTAGTATATACTTGCATTTTTTAAAGTAATGTATTTTCTTTTTTCTGTTTCCTAATTGTGTGTTTCATTGAACAGTGTGCTGTGTGTCTCTCTGCTATAAGGGGGGGTGGTGGTGTTATAACTTCTTTGTTATCTGATATTTAATAGTCTATAGGCCTTGCACTGTACTTTAAGTGCTTGCTACAAAGTTTGCAAAATCATTTTATGTTCAACTTCTGAAAGAATTGCTTGGCTATAATCGTCTGCATTACAAGCTGAAGTTAAGTGAAACTTGCAGTAGTGTATTTTAGTCTTCTGTTAAGTACAGACTTGTAGTTTTAAAAGAACCATATTTTCATTTTTTCTGCTTCCTAATTGTGTTTCATTGAACAGTGTGCTGTGTGTCTCTCTGCTATAAGAGGGGGTGGTGGTCTTATCACTTCTTTGTTATTTGATATTTACTAGCCTATAGGGCTTCCTCTGTACTTTAAATGTCTGCCACAAATATTGAAAAATAATTTTATGCTCAACTTCAGAGAGAATTGCTTCGCTACAATCATTTGCTTTAGAAGCTAAAGTTAAGTGAAACTTGCAGTAGTGTATTTAAGTCTTCTGTTACGTACAAACGTGCAGTCTTAAAAGTACCGTATTTTCATTATTTCTGTTTCCTGATTATGTGTTCCATTAAACAGTGTGCTGTGTATCTATCTGTTGAAAGAGGGGGTGGTGGTCTTATCACTTCTTTGTTAGCTGATATTTAATAACCTAGAGGACTTCCTATGTACTTTAAGTGTTTGCCACAAAGTTTGAGAAATCATTTTTAGCTCAACTTTTGAGAGAATTGCATGGTTACAATCATCTTCGTTAGAAGCTGAAGTTAAGTGAAACTTGCAGTAGTGTATTTTAGTCTTCTGTTAAATACAAACTTGCAGTTTTAAAAGTACTGTATTTTCATTTTTCTGTTTCCTAATTGTGTGTTACATTGAACAGTGTGCTGTGTGTCTCTCTGCTATAAGAGAGGGTGGTGGTCTTATCACTTATTTATTATCTGATACTTAATAGCCTACAAGGCTTCCTCTGTACTTTAAGTGCTTGCCACAAAGTTTGAGAAATCATTTTAAGCTCAACAACTGAGAGAAGTTCTTATCTAATATCATCTGAATTAGAAGCTGAAGTAAAGTGAAACTTGCAGTAGTGTATTTTAGTATTCTGCTAAGTACAAACTTGCAGTTTTAAAAGTGCTGTATTGTCATTATTTTTTTTTCTAATTGTGTGCTTCTTTTAACAGTGTGCTTTGTGTCTCTATGCTATAAGAGGGGGTGGTGGTCTTATCACTTCTTTGTTATCTGATATTTACTAGCCTATAGGGCTTCCTCTGTACTATAAATACTAGTCACAACATTTGAAAAATAATTTTATGCTCAACTTCTGAGAGAATTGCTTCACTACAATCATTTGCTTTAGAAGATGAAGTAACTTGCAGTAGTGTATTTTACGCTTCTGTTAAGTACAAATGTGCAGTCTTAAAAGTACTGTATTTTCATTATTTCTGTTTCCTGATTATGTGTTCCATTAAGCAGTGTGCTGTGTGTCTCTCTGCTGTAAGAGGGGTGGTGGTCTTATCACTTCTTTGTTATCTGATATTTAGTTGCCTAGAGGACTTTCTCTGTACTTTAAGTGCTTGCCACAAAGTTTGAGAAATCATTTTATGCTCAACTTTTGAGAGAATTGCATGGCTACAATCATCTGCATTAGAAGCTGAAATTAAATGAAACTTGCAGTAGTGTATTTAAGTCTCCTGTTAAATACAAACTTTCATTTTTAAAAGTACTGTATTTTAATTTTTTCTGTTTTCTAATTGTGTGTTTCACTGAACAGTGTGCTGTGTGTCTCTCTGAAACACAGTGATAAGTGGTCATATCACTTCTTTGTTATCTGATATTTAACAGCCTAGAGGGCTTCCTCTGTACTTTAAGTGCTTGCCACAAAGTTTGAGAAATCATTTTATGTTCAACTTCAAAAATAATTTCTTGGCTATTAGAAGCTAAAGTCAAGTGAAACTTGCAGTAGTTTATTTTAGTCATCTTTTAAGTACATACTTGCATTTTTTAAAGTAATGTATTTTCTTTTTTCTGTTTCGTAATTGTGTTTTTCATTGAACAGTGTGCTGTGTGTCTCTCTGCTATAGAAGGGGGTGGTGGTTTTTAACTTCTTTATCTGATATTTAATAGTCTATAGGCCTTGCACTGTACTTTAAGTGCTTGCTACAAAGTTTGCAAAATCATTTTATGTTCAACTTCTGAAAGAATTGCTTGGCTATAATCGTCTGCATTACAAGCTGAAGTTAAGTGAAACTTGCAGTAGTGTATTTTAGTCTTCTGTTAAGTACAGACTTGTAGTTTTAAAAGAACCATATTTTCATTTTTTCTGCTTCCTAATTGTGTTTCATTGAACAGTGTGCTGTGTGTCTCTCTGCTATAAGAGGGGGTGGTGGTCTTATCACTTCTTTGTTATTTGATATTTACTAGCCTATAGGGCTTCCTCTGTACTTTAAATGTCTGCCACAAATATTGAAAAATAATTTTATGCTCAACTTCAGAGAGAATTGCTTCGCTACAATCATTTGCTTTAGAAGCTAAAGTTAAGTGAAACTTGCAGTAGTGTATTTAAGTCTTCTGTTACGTACAAACGTGCAGTCTTAAAAGTACCGTATTTTCATTATTTCTGTTTCCTGATTATGTGTTCCATTAAACAGTGTGCTGTGTGTCTTTCTGCTGTAAGAGGTGGTGGTGGTCTTATCACTTCTTTGTTATCTGATATTTAATAGCTTAGAGGACTTCCTATGTACTTTAAGTGCTTGCTGCAAAGTTTGAGAAATCATTTTATGCTCACCTTTTGAAAGAATTGCATGGCTACAATCATCTGCATTTGCAGCTGAAGTTAAGCGAAGCTTCCAGTAGTGTATTTACTCTTCTGTTAAGTACAAACCTGCAGTTTTAAAAGTACCTTATTTTCATTTTTCTGTTTCCTAATTGTGTGTTTCATTGAACAGTGTGCTGTGGGTCTCTCTGCTATAAGAGAGGGTGGTGGTCTTATCACTTATTTATTATCTGATACTTAATAGCCTACAAGGCTTCCTCTGTACTTTAAGTGCTTGCCACAAAGTTTGAGAAATCATTTTAAGCTCAACAACTGAGAGAAGTTCTTATCTAATATCATCTGAATTAGAAGCTGAAGTAAAGTGAAACTTGCAGTAGTGTATTTTAGTATTCTGTTAAGTACAAACTTGCAGTTTTAAAAGTGCTGTATTGTCATTATTTTTTTTTCTAATTGTGTGCTTCTTTTAACAGTGTGCTTTGTGTCTCTATGCTATAAGAGGGGGTGGTGGTCTTATCACTTCTTTGTTATCTGATATTTACTAGCCTATAGGGCTTCCTCTGTACTATAAATACTAGTCACAACATTTGAAAAATAATTTTATGCTCAACCTCTGAGAGAATTGCTTCGCTACAATCATTTGCTTTAGAAGATGAAGTTAAGTGAAACTTGCAGTAGTGTATTTTATGCTTCTGTTAAGTACAAATGTGCAGTCTTAAAAGTACTGTATTTTCATTATTTCTGTTTCCTGATTATGTGTTCCATTAAGCAGTGTGCTGTGTGTCTCTCTGCTGTAAGAGGGGTGGTGGTCTTATCACTTCTTTGTTATCTGATATTTAGTTGCCTAGAGGACTTTCTCTGTACTTTAAGTGCTTGCCACAAAGTTTGAGAAATCATTTTATGCTCAACTTTTGAGAGAATTGCATGGCTACAATCATCTGCATTAGAAGCTGAAATTAAATGAAACTTGCAGTAGTGTATTTAAGTCTCCTGTTAAATACAAACTTTCATTTTTAAAAGTACTGTATTTTCATTTTTTCTGTTTTCTAATTGTGTGTTTCACTGAACAGTGTGCTGTGTGTCTCTCTGAAACACAGTGATAAGTGGTCATATCACTTCTTTGTTATCTGATATTTAACAGCCTAGAGGGCTTCCTCTGTACTTTAAGTGCTTGCCGCAAAGTTTGAGAAATCATTTTATGTTCAACTTCAAAAATAATTTCTTGGCTATTAGAAGCTAAAGTCAAGTGAAACTTGCAGTAGTTTATTTTAGTCATCTTTTAAGTACATACTTGCATTTTTAAAAGTAATGTATTTTCTTTTTTCTGTTTCCTAATTGTGTGTTTCATTGAACAGTGTGCCCAAGTTTAAATTTTGGTTTTAACTTCTTTTTTTCTATTTTTAAATTAGCTAGAGTTCCTTGATTTAGTGTAAATTTGAATAATTTTTTTAAAAATCGGGATTTTCTTTTTTCTGATTAAGGGGTTAATTAACCAGTGTGTTTTGTCTTCTGTTAAAAAATGGGGTTTAAAGTCTTATTTTTTTTTTGTTTCCTAATTTTTTCTTAAAGTGTGCGTTGTTTCTTAAGATGGGGTTTTCATTTCTTTTTATCTGTTTTTAAACCCTGATTTTGATTTTAAGTGTAAAATTTTGGGAAAATCATTTTTTAAATTTAAGACTTTTTAAAATTCTGTTAAAAGGGGGTTTTAAAAATTGCGTGTGTTTTT